>NW_010112486.1:44805-70145 GCF_000699245.1 Pterocles gutturalis | reverse complement strand
AGCAGGAATTAAGAGGACTGAATGTCAAGAACAAGGCCAGATTGGGGGCCAGTATCTTCATGAGTTACTTCATTCAAATGTAACGAGGGTGTGGAGGGGGAATAAATAACAGGAAACAGCAGGATCCATTTGTGCATAACCAGCACTGTTTTGATAATGAAATACAGAGTTGGGACATAGTGTCATTGGTAATTGACAATACACAGCTGCATCTGTCTAGTGAAACCTGATAAATTCATGGCCCTGCGGATTATATTGGACCCAATGATTGAAACCTTGTTAGATTTGTGAGGAAGACTTCAGTCTTTCTGTTGCACTGTCATTATTCTGCAGGTGTCCTTAAACCAAGGTGCACTGCACAGTTGTTTGCCTGTTTCTTTTCACACTGTCCTTACAGTCACCTGCTTCCTCCTCACGTCTCTTACCTCAGTATCTCTTTTGGGTGATCGCAGATCCATGCAATGTCTTCAGTGCGCTATCAGGATATGTATGCGCCAACTAAGAAATTGACATCTTCGCTATTTAAATTGAGTGACAGTGTGGTTGCAGGTTTGCATCAGCTTGCACGTTTCATTTACTGTTTGTCAATATTATATTTCTTCTGCCTTTACCTCAAGTCTTTTGCTACCCTTTTCTGTCTTCCTCTCGTCGCACTTACATGTCCTCTTGTGCTTTTCTTTCCAAACATGTTCTCTTCTTTTCTTATCCTTTTTTTTCCTCCTGCGTCTTTGTCCTTTATCTTGTGCTCACACTGCTTTTACTCCCTTTGTCCACTCCCACCAGATGTTAGCTGTGCTGTAACTTTTCCTTTGTGAAAACACTCCATGTTGTTCTCACGTTGGCACGTCTGCTGTTTCTTTCCTAACACCGCTGCGCAGCCGTTTGCTGCCACCTGATGCAGCGAGGCGCTCACTGCGTTTCTAGAAAATGAGCTCATGTGACAAAATGGGAGGCAAGTTGTCCAGTCTAGCCAGGACCATCACAGTGTGCCCTGGCGTGACTTTTCCATTAAGGTAATTGGTAAGCTGCAGTTCTTAACCTGGCTTTGCACCCAACAGTCTTCCACTCTAGATCTTCTGAGTATTTTCCTCTTGGAGTTTGGGGAGGTGAGTGTCAGCCTGGAGCCCGGTTTGGGGATGCCGGATTATACTTCAGCTCATCTTTCTGGAAAAATGTCAGTCCTGGTTCTGAGCACCCATCTCTGGTGGGAAGCTGTCAGCTTCGGAGGGGCTGTGTCTCAGCTGGGACACCCCCTCACTACTGTAGGGTGGCATCGTTATGCTACATGATGCTGAGCATGGGTTTGCTTTTAAACAGCTCTTAGCTCTGAACTAGGCTTCGGACTGGAAATTGCTAGTAGTGGAAATTGCAGGAGAAAGAAGGATATTGGAGGTTTTTGTCGGTACTGTAGAAGTTGTTTGCTCTGAGAATGGCAGAGCAAGGAAGACCTTTTGTGATGTTTGCTTACTGCACATACTGTATTCCTGCATGACCTCATTTGTGGTTCCATGTTTTCTCATATGACCTGCCGTATAACACTTCATTCAGTGTTATCAAGCTCACGATTTTTTTTACCTTTTGTTCATTGTTTACATTGCAAACTTGCTAAAAAATCCTTCTGGCATTCCCCAAAACACTGTGCACCCCCCCTCTGTTATGCAGGGATGCCTGCATATTATTCTGCAAAATTGCAGTCACCAAATTAGTCTTCAATGCGGTGGTGAAAACATATTCCTCTTTCATATTCCTCAGCAAAACACCTGAAGTTATCAAGAACCATTTCAATATTTAGACATCATCCATGGGCAAAGTACTCTCTTATGCAGCATTTTCCTTCGCTTTTCACTGCAATATAACATCAGTTTTAGAGTTATTAAACTTTGCTTTCTTTCTACAGAGTACTTTATGTAGAAGTATCTTATTTACTACCAATATGAAAGAAATTGTCTTCTTTTCCTCAGAAAGTTGTTTCAGAACTTCACTGTTGGCCCTTTATGGACAGGTTGTACCTAGAGCAAAAGCTGAGTCAGACTATCAAGCAGCCTGGTTAGGAAGTGACCTTGTTGTCTCTGCTTACCACATCCCACTCTCCATATATGTGATGTCTGTCAATTCGTTAGTACTAGACTGTACTTATTTTAAATGTCATTCACTGGCAGGAAATGTTGTTCATTGTGCTGTGCTATTTGAACAAATCAGAATTTTCTGGTACCAGAGAAATCGACCTGCCCTTATTAAAGGAAATTGCTCAACATTTGTTGAGCTGGGTGGATTCAGAAACAGAATTTAGTTGATATAGTATTCACTTTCAGTGTACAAATTTGAATTACGGTAAATAACACTTGAAGTCTTCATAACTGTTTCCAGTTTTAAATGTAGTTAATTGCTCTGTTTACATTTCCATTTCCATCTTTCTCTATTATGATCTATCAATGACGCATTGTGTATGCTTTGAGAGTGGTTAATACGAAGATATATACTGTTGCATAAGGTTTCTTCTATCATTGATTTCCGTATTGGAACATGTTATTTTTTATTAAGTTTTCTCTAGGTTTGATAGGTATCATTAAGTTCTGATGACTGATAATTCTACAGAAACCTTCTATAAATACAAGAACCAGAAACATTCCCTTTTGTTCTGCAAAAATATATCCTCTTTTTTTCATTTTCTGTTTAGTTAGCTTGATTTCTTCTGATCATTCATATCCACATTATTATTTCACCTACCCAAGCCTCATGCTAATAAGAGATGTATCTGTATATTCTGTATTTCTTTTATTAGAGGGACTTTCAAGCAAAGAAAACAAGTGAAGTTGATCTCTAAAGGAATTAGCCTTCTGACACCTCTAGATTTTAGGACTTTTTTTGTTTTATATTACACCTCTATATGAATTTCAGTAAGCTGCAGTTTCAGTATATTATTTTCTTTTTAATGATTAAAGAATATGGCATTGAAACTATGCTAAGCGGAAAACTGCAGGCTGGTGACCCACAAACAAATGTAAGCAGAAGAGATGGCATGTCTGCATTCCTGATTCTTTCTGTAAACCGCACTATTGTTTTAGCTACTGTTTTGGCACAGTTTCTTCTGGCTGAGCCAGAATTTAGACCATTGCTAAGCTGTGGTCATAACATAATGAGAGCAGAATGTGAGGAGGGTTTACTCTTTTGCAGCACAGTTGTGGCAGCTGAAAGTTTACCTTCGCTAATGCCTGGGGCAGGACTAGGAGCTTTCCTACCAAACTTTCTTAAGAAGTCACAGTGGAAGAAGTCACAAGATTTACCAGCTTTTTTCCATGTTTTCTGCTGTTGAACCTGCGTGTTCAGCCAAGCCATTATCTTGAACTATGCGAGTGGTTTTATTCATGACAACTTGACTGGAACTTACTGGATAAAGTAGGGAAAGAAAAAGTGTGTATCCATGCTTTGTTTTGCTTTTCTAGTCTATTTTAAATGTTAGTTTGATGGCCTTTACTTCCAGTACCCTGCTGCCTTTATGCCTAAATGCATTCAGCTGAGGTACTGTGTTCATTTATCACATTCTGGTACAGTTTGTTCAGGAGATGGAGCTCACACAGGGCCCTGTACAATGTTGATAATCGACTTGTCTGGGAAACAAGGAATTCAGGAGATCTACCCTGAGTGCCAAGTCAATATGACAGTTTCCTCCAGTCTGTTACAAAAGCCTGTGGTTTTGAAGGCTGGAAACTTGACACAGAAACTGGAAATGAGCATTGAGAAGATAACTTGTCTTATAAGTGGAACTGATTATTAGAAAAACAAAACAAAACAAAACAAAAATTACAAACCAGTAAACCAAAAGTATATGAATCTCAGACAAAGCTGCTCCCTGCTCAAAAATTCGTGAGCCTGTTGAAAGAACACTAGTGAGACAAAGAAACAAGAGTCCTGTCATGAAGAAGTGGAAAAGAAAGTGGGACCTTAGGGATACACTCTTCTGAAGTTGGGGAGGAAGAGTCCAAGTCTTAATCTGTGTTCTGTGTGCATTGGTAATCCTCTCCATTGTAACTGATGCCATTTCTGGCTGCATATGATCCATTTTCCTGGAAGAATCTGCACATCTTACAGTCCTTAATTTAGCTTGTATATAAAGCTGATTAATTAAACAGAATGAATTATTAAGACCCTGTAGAGCCTATATCTAAGATCCTGCTGGACCTCTCAAAATGTAAATGAAGTTTGATTCCATTCAGTTAATTTCATCATGTTAAGAAGTGTCAGTGTGACTTTATATACCCCTGGAGATGAGGACATGGTCTGCAGGGGCTTTAAGTATTTATATTATAGCTATAAATATGGTGCAGGCATCAACAGAAATAGGGTTTTCCAGTATCTCATTTTCTCAAATTCTTAACCTGTTTCAGTCAAAATAGCCGTATTTGTTCTTGATGCATGTAACTAAGGATAGAAACAGGAAAAGCCATAACGTGTACTTCTTTGCACACTGTCTGTTTATAGAAGAAGGGAGAGACTCATATCTTATTGATTATAGGTATTATGCAATTGAGGCAATTTTACTCATGTCTTTGAAGTAAAGGCACAAGCTTTCATTTATTTTTCTTTGTTTTGTTTTTAAACAATGGTTTGATTTTCAATTAAATAGAAAAGAAAGTTCACGTTTAAAAGCAAGAACATTCATACATTTAAAAAGTTACAATGCTGTTCTTGCAGCTTTTATTCTGTTTTATTTTGGGCCTATGTTATGATAGTTTGCAATTTCACAATCACGTGCTGTTTTTAACAGGGATTTCTACCATGTGAAAATTGTTTGGTGAATTATGTGAAAATGTGTAAAAGCTGAAATCAAGGGCAATCAAAAGCATTTTGGGATTTAGGCCAAAGCTATCAAAGATTGAATGCCATACCAAACAAAAACAGGCACAATTGTCAAACTGGTTTGTTTTAGTATTTTCTGAAAAAGAACAGTGTGATTTTTTTCCATTTGCTACAAGACTTCATTTCAATTTTTTTTTTTTAATTTTAAAAAGAAATTAATGTACAGATCAGTTAAATGGAACATGCTGGCTAAGAAAGAAAGGAAAAAAACCTCTCTGTTCAAATCTCTCAGATAAACCATCAGTTACTATTATGTTGACAAGAAGAATTCTAAATGTTTTTGGGGGGGGGGCCTGTAAGCCACTCAAATTAAAAAAATCTCTTATTTACACATGTATGTTCAGGGCCTTGTTCAATGTCCAAAGTGTGAAATGAGTCAATGATACAGGGTGAGCAAATCAGAAGTTCATCATATTCATGTATTAGCTACTGACTGATGTGGATGCTTGGCATTGTATAATATAAAGCACACAGTTTGAACCATTAAACCCAAGAAATGCAAATTGCTTTGTCGTTCAGTGTCTGAGTCTGTCTGAGCCATAAATAAAGCAGTCAGCATGTGGGAAGGCTACAAAATCCTCATGCATAGGAGGAAGCATCTGGTGCATGTGGATGTCTGTACCTTAATAGTTTTTCCAACTTTGAGTGTAAATATTTTGTATCAAATATTCACAGCTGTGATACTGCAAAAACATTTGCAAAGAGCTTCGCATGCAGGGTCCAGTAGCATCATGTCATTCCCTGGCCAGGGTTCATTTCACCAGTCATAAACACCTGAGTAGTGTCTGCATTTTAGGTGCCTCATGGAGACATTTTCTTAAACAAATTATCATATTTCCCAGATAGTCAGTGAAGAGAGGTAGACACTTCCATGTGCATGCAATCTCCCTCTGGAAAGCTTTCCAGGTCAAATAGGAAGCATTGGCATTAGACCCTTAAAAATCAGGAAGAGGTTAAGTACTTGCTTTGAAAGCAGTGAGTCATACCCACAACTTTTGTTTTTATTTTTCTCACAGGGGTTGATGAGGCTGACTAATTGTACCAGTCATTTCATGGCCCTACATCATTTCAGTTTTGACAAAGAACAGAAATTATTAATTTAGAAGCAGCATGTGGCAGAACAGGCACATGCTGAGAGCTACCCTTATCTCTCTCACAGCAAGGCTTTATCTACACAATGTCGTATACACAAGCCTGAACTCAGTTCAAGGTAGCTCCTCTAATGAGTAGACACATTGCAGAACTGCTCAGCTGGGTAAATATTAGGCTGTGGTTAGTCTAATATGGAGCTGTGCAGTGCCACGCTTTCTTTAAAGCAAGTGCAGGGCTAATTCAGGTATATCTGTACTGAACTACAGCCACAGTGCTGGCAGATGCCCACGCTGTGTGTCAGTCTGTGGTACTAACGCTTCCACACTTCAGAAAAGAGAGCTTGACCCATCTTTCAAATTTGTCTCTCTACAAGTATAGTCATCTACATATATGTATGTAAGAAAAATTGAAATTACTTATAAAAGTTAATTATTTATAAAAAATGCTGAGTTTCATTTTAACAGCATGTTTTTTCTGGCTTATGGATTTGTTTACTGTGTCTCATTCTGTCACCTGACATTTTTCCTGACAGACATTTTGCAGTGGCCACAAATCAGCAAGTGCAGATCACCTGAACTGGAGACATTTTCGTGTTATTGGACTGACGGAAATTTTTATAACCTCAGTGCTCCTGGAACAATACAACTATTGTATATGAAAAGGTAATAATATGGAAGCAACAAAAGAAAGAGGAAGGGAGAAGTCATTTGATATGCCTGTTAGCTCATTGCTGTTAATTTTTGCTATGTTATGAACCATACTGTTTTTAAGGGCATAAAATTGTGTTTTAAGTACTTATTTTTCAATGTCAAAATTTGTTGTTAATTATTAAGCATTGGCAGTGACAAGTGTTAGTTGGCAGACAATGAAGAACACATTCTTATTAAATTTAGGTCCAGGTTACAGAATCCAGAACTGAACACTGTAGGGTGTGGGGAAGGAGTTTTTAGTAGGGGACTTCAGTTTATTCCTTATCAACCTAGCTTGCAACTGTGAGATTCCTTATATCTGTGCACAGATGTGGAGTTTGGATACACACCCCTTTCAAATTTTTAATTAAAGTTTTTTAAAGCTCCCATTAATCAGTTGCTAGATTAAACTCCAAATGTGCAGGTCCAGGTGAAAAGGCTGTTCTGAGACTGGGGATTATGTTTCATTGAGCCCTGTTCAATTCTGATTCAGGTTCCACTTAAGCTTTTGTAATTTTCAGGCTGTTACAATCATTAGCCTGAAAGAGAACATAGACATCACCAGTAATGGCTGTTAAGGAAAACGGGCCTTTTGTTCACAAGAATAGGAGAATGTGAGCTTCTGTTCCAGCTAATATACTGAGTTTCAACCTTTTTGATTTAACAGACACTTTCCACTGGTCATGATACATTTGCTTAGCAAACAAGCCTAATGGCACGGCTGGCTTTCTTGTTTACTCTTCTGAGACCTCTCAGAAATTTGGGGATCCAAGTTAAAACGACTATTTACGTTTAAATGTTTAGCTGACAGTTGTCAGTAGCATGTACCATGAGGGTATAACCTTTAAAAGTTAATTAAACACTATGATAAAGCAGTACCACATATGTTGAGCAGATCACATATTTCATCTTTGTCCTGGAAATTAGAATACTGCAGTAAAAGATGTGAATTGAACATCCACATTAAAAAATTCTGTTTCAATGTGCAAGCAACATTTAAGGCTTAGGACTGAACTCTTGTCGTCTAACCCAGTCTCCTACTGAGCACAAGCCATAGTGTCTAACCGTGTACACCTTTATCAAGTCCTGACTCTGACAGAGCTACAGCATTTCCTTTAGAAATGTGTCTGGACTCATCAGCTCAGCACAAGAGCGGTGCTTAGTGGCAGAAATGCTTCTTACTCAATTTAGGTAGCATCTGCCTTTTTACTTCTTAAGCACCCACTCTAGTATTGAAGACTGCACTTGGCATAGTTGATTTAGCTTAATCCTCCTTCTGTACAGCTTCAATGGCCCTTAGTGAGAAAAGGCACTTACGATATATTTTTTACAAACCAAGACTGCAATTTTTTAAAAGGTCCCTGTTCCATCTGTATTTGGGCTGAGAGAGAGATAAGGTAAAGAACAGCAACAGCAGATCTGTTCGCTATGAGATTTCTTTTTCTAAAGTGACTTCAGAAGTACTGAATAAAGGTCTGGCACTTTCCTGTAGACTGTTTATAACATTATGTTCCCATTTTGCTTTAACTGAAGACTTACTTGGTTTTGAACCTGCTGACTAGTTTCAGCTTGGGCATATGAAAATGACCCTACGCATGTAGCAGTATTTCTCAGAGTTCATGCCACTCTTTCTAACTCTGTTGGTTTGTCTTTTTTAAGAGATTAAATGAATGTAATATTTCCTGCTGCAATTCTTTTATTTACAAAGAACATTTATGAATTTTTGAACAAAGTCAGAATGGAAAAACATAAAAGGTTTCTTGCTAGTAGTTCCAAGCCTGTGTTTTAGAAGTTCTGTACCCCAAGGAATTTAGCCCTTCCTCACTCACAGCGCTGGATTTCTCTTCCCTTCATTCACATCCCGCAGTCCTGGGTTGGTTTGTGCCAGGTCTCCTGCTGCATCCACCCTTGGGCACTTTCCCCTGTGAGCAGTCAGTGCTCTAGTGCCTACCTCCCAGTTCAGTTCCCCAGGGCAATGCACTCCCCTGTCCCTGGCTTTGCAGGTGGTGCAGTACTGATCTGCCATAAGGTCTGGCTTTCGCTGTTTCAGATCTCGTTATGTAGATAGGCATCTTCCTGCAATTTAACTTTGCCTGAACAACAGTTGCTTAAATGTATATGAAATTTACCTCTGCTTGTGCTTGCTGGTAGTCACTAGCACCTACCAGCACAGCAAGATGTGCTCTCTCTGACTGTACTTTTGGAAGCAGCATCTGAAGCATAGGAATGCCACTAACATTACATTACACTAACAGTACATGAGAACCTAAACTCATTTATGCAGGCTGCTTGGATAGTGGTTTGGTTTCACTGTAAATCACAATCAATGTGGACATGTTTTTCTGACTTCCATAAAAGTTATGATTTCTTATCAACACTGTGTCTTGTAATATCTATAATTTGTACTTTGTAAGATCTATAAATCTCTCTCTCAGGTATATTACTTTTTTGTTGTCATTCTAGGAATGATGAAGACTGGAAAGAATGCCCTGATTATATCACTGCAGGAGAAAATAGCTGTTATTTCAACACATCCTACACCTCGATTTGGATACCGTATTGTGTTAAGCTTGCCAATAAAGATGAAGTATTTGATGAAAAATGTTTCAGCGTTGATGAAATAGGTATGCTTCCATTATACATTTTACCTCTATATTTTTGTATCACAATAGGTGTGATTCTCTAAGCTTTCATATTACTCATAGTGTATTTAAATTTTCCCTCTCAGAAATGTTAGTTTCTAAAAAATACCATATATATGAAGGGATTTGGTTTTGTAACATGTGTAATGTGATCCACACCAGAAAATATTGCCCAGATTGGAGAAAGTTAAAAGGATAAAGGCAAATACTTGGTTTCTCTTTTTGAATACTGGTGGTCTCTCAAATGTGTGCAGATAAGCTTGCCTTTGCTGTCACTCTGAGCACTTTCTAATGGACGCTACATACCCATGTTCAGTGTGAGCAAGGATGGCATTAAAACCTTGATTCTGCAAAGTTCTGGGACCAAATAGTTTTTTGTTCCTGAATCAACACTAATCTACAGAATCAGGATGTTTAGCATTTGTAAGCTAGAATTTATATTTATTGCAATATGAATTGTGGCTGTCTGGGAGTTTGCAGATGTTATTGCTCGTTCAGAGTGGTGGTATATGTATATGCAATTAATTTATTCCTGTAAGTGACTAGAATACTCACTGCAGATTAATTTTTCAGATACCATAATTTTTTCAGTGTATTTCTATATTAGTTACTAAATATTTAATTTATCTTTCTCTGTTACTCCAGTTATTATTTTTATTTCTATTGAGGACTCTAAATTTAAATTTTGATGGACAATTGTTTATGTCTCAGTGTTTTATAAGCCGCTATTGGGAAATATAGTGTAATAGGTAATACATTCTTAGTCTTCATTATTAGTCAGTCAAATGAGATTTATGCAGAACATGTCTAGCACCAATGGCAGGGTGCCTTCTTGTTACCAGACTTGTAGGGACTTTGTCATTGACTCATAGGTTTAGAAGTTAATCAGCAAACATATGGTTAATATGCTTTTTTAGTCCTGAAATCATTTAACGGTGTGTAGTAAGAATGATAATTTCACATTGAAAACTGGCTGTTTTGTTGCAAATACTCTGTTTAAACAGTACTACCTGATCCCCCTGTACACCTGAACTGGACTCTGCTAAATACTAGTCAGACTGGGATCCATGGGGATATCCAAGTAAGATGGGATCCACCACCAACAGCAGATGTTCAGAAGGGATGGATTACTCTGGAGTATGAATTGCAGTACAAAGAAGTTAATGAGACAAAATGGAAGGAGGTATGAAGCAAATATTTATTATGCAATAGTGATAGTACAGTGCAGGCTTGTTCTGTCCTTAACACTTCTGTACTACTGTGAAAAGCAGCAGGTTTGTAATTGCTAATAAGATGATACCTTAAGTCTTAAACAAATACCCATATTCTTCTAAAGTTTTCTAGCAAACGTAACTCTATGTGTCAAGATAGTTGGCAAGCAGGATAATAATAACAAACCCTGAAATGGGTGTGTTAGATTAGAAAGTATAAGAATAGCCAGATATATACAAGTTTTTTCAAGCATAAGATATTTCTTTATTGTTTTCCTAAACCTCAACTATTTGAAACAGTGCATGGTATTTTTAGTAGTTGGAACAGGAACATTTTGCTTGGAAAATGTAACCATGTCAGTCCAGATTCTTCAGTGTACCTGTAAAGTTCTAGTATTTATAATTACCGTATCAGTAAATTAAAAAAAAAAAAAAAGAAAAGCTTTGAGTTATAATTTAGAATTTGATACAATAAGCAAATAAAAATAGTGCAACATAGCTAAGACATACAGATTTCATACCAGACAGCAATGGTGACTATATAGATAGTCCATGAAAATATAAAATATATATATACACCCCAAATCTTTTTGAAAATCACTTAACTTCTCATGTAGTTAGTCTTCTTATTACAGGGAAGAAAATGTACCCGGCTTACCTGAATGCATAGGCTAAGTGCTAGTGTGTCGTGGTATATTTGCAGATGGAGATCTTTTCCTGAATACCAATTCGATGCAATAAGAACATAGTTTCAGAGCAGAACCCTTCCTTTGCATTCTTATTAACATTAACTGAGTTAACTGGCAGAAGGAAAGCAGATAATACTGTTATGAATTTGTCTTAATCTACAAAAGGCAAATTTACCAATTGAAACATAGTTGAACTGGTTTGCTTGCCTTCATCTGTGAAAGACCTTGGACCCCTCCTCACCTCTGATCCTTCTCCATGTTCGTATTTTCTGCTCCGTATTAGAAAGTCTACAGCCAAACAAGGCTACAATGTCTATAACTTTTTCCTAGTGTTTGTCTGAGCTTCCCTCTATACTGATTATAATTACTCTATAGCCTCTATATTTTAAAGCCTACAAAATTAGTTAAGTTTAGGCAGTAAATCAGTACTCCCTAAGAACTTGAAAATTTGCAGAGTATTTATGGGATTTATAAAAGCAGTTGGCAATACAGATACCTCTTTAAAACTGCTTTTTTTTTTTTAGTTTTGTTATAAGCCTTTAAGTATCAGTCATATAAATACTGTAATAAAGCTTTGTTCTTGCTCTGCTAACATCAATAATTCCATCATGCCTTGTGAATAGTTCTTCCCAGGAGAGAAAAGGTTTGAAGTTCAGTGTTTCTTGTTCAGAAAACAGATAAGGAATTGCCAAATACTATAATTGCCTCAAGAAAAGAGAACTGTAGATTATGTTGTACTGCAGCTGTATACATTGTATGTTATTGTGCCTTTCAGCTTAAAAGCATAAAGGTGGTGTAATTCCCTGAGACACTATCACAGCACAAAAGAGAAATTTCTGAACAAAATATTGGTCCATCCTAAGACAATAGCAAAACTCTGAATAACAGCATTGGATCAACGATTTCATTCTTTGCTACAAATATCTTCTGTAATGAGTGTTGAAGCAGTACAAAGATAAATGTCTAGTTATACCATTATTACTAGATTTTTACACAGAGGAAAATCTTTGACTGCTTAAATATACCATAATGCTTTGTACATATGAGTGATACAAAAAACTGATGCAAAGATTAATTTATAGTACTTTAATTGTATTAAGTCCCACACTTCCTGAGACTTGTTTGTAATTTTTTTAGGTGTTTTGGGATGAACCTGATTTTTCATGTGTAGCATTATTTTTTTTCAATCCATTTACTAAATGAAAATAGATAACTTATAATTGAAAGATGACCAAAACATTAATTAGTAAAGTATTATGACAAGAAATTATAGTGATAAGAAGATCAACATTATTTTCTGGGAAACTTCCTAATAAAATCCCCACCTTCATGTAGCAGGTGTTTATGAGACAGAACTAAATTTAACGTCCCTCACAGTCTGAAAAAATGTCATTGTTGTTAATAGCTCTTTCCAGGGTATCTTTTTAAAGTTCTACCCTCTTATCTTGAAGTGTTGCCCATTACATTCACTAGACTAAAATTCAGTCTGCTCTTATGCCTTTCCAAGTTTGCTAATTATGAGTAGCAATAGCTATACAGACCCTGCAAGGCTGCTCTGCTTTTCAAACAAGGTGTGAAAACACACATCATCTGAGCAGTAGTGAAGAATGGTGACTGCATAGTGTCTGTGTATGAAGTGCCTAAAAATCTTAATGTGTGATAGGAAATCTTGAAAGTCTAGTTTTCCTTTAGTTATTTATTGTACTTCTGATTAGCCTCATCTTTTGACTCATTTAAAAAAAAAAAAAAAAAAACCAAAACAAAAAAAACAAACCCACACCACCCAGGCCCAGATCCACCTAAAATGGGATTAAACTGGTGATCACAGCTCAGTCCTCAGTGAAGAGGGCTGGACCAGGGAGGACTCTGCTGGCTCACATTATCTTGTTGAGTTTTTGCTGGAAAAGGTCCATTTCACATAGACTGAAGTGTGCTTAGGGCAGGGAAGCATGGAGTACTAAATCCAGAGCTGAACATCATCAACAACAACATCATTGTGTCCATACAGCACTGTGGATGAGATACAGGGTTTACTAGTCTGAGGCACTCAATCATCTCCCTGCACTGCATTGGATATACAGAGCAGTATCTCCATTGGTTTTCCAGTGCCCAGTGCTGTGCTATGCCTACCGAGAGTGCCTCTGAACCTTTCCCCCATACTGCCCATTTCCCAGTTTTCACTATTTTTCTGTTAAAGTTGCTGAAAGCCACTGCCTTGGTTGCTGTGCCACCTGCTATGCGTGGGCCAGCCTCTGCTCTCGTGGCCCCATCCCAGTGGGCACTCTCAGTGACCCAGGGCTCCAGCTGACTAGTGACAAACAGTTGCTCCACAGTCTGTGTTAACCCCCTCTTGCAGGGCCAGACTCATGCAGGCAGCACAATCACACAGCTCAGCGTGACAGCAGGTTTGTCACACGTTGCCTTAGGATGGCAGTCAGAAGCATTGTGCAGTGTATACTAACTGAACAGCATGCAGTAAATCCAGCAGCCCAGCACTCTGGTTCCAAGCTTTCCTTTACATGCTTTCAATGAGTTTTGTTATAAGCTTTTGTGTTATGTTTTTATTAGTTATCTTTTGTAATGTCTCTCTCATATGGCTTTTAATTGATTTAATCCATATGAGAAATGCTATTCTTCTATTCAGTTCATGCTGAACCTTCCCCAGTCTATACATTTTGCTGCACCCAAGTGCCTTACTTAAAGTTTTGTTAGTTCGTTGATGGACTGGAGACATCCTACCTGTCAACTAATTATCTGTTCTTTATTGTTCTTGCAATTTCAGGTACACAGATAGAGTAATTTTACCTCATATTTCTCAGGGCTCTAGTTTAGCCTGCATACTGCTTTTTCCAAGTGCTACCATTATTTGGGGTACATAAACTTTTGTGTGGTCCAGCATCCTAAAGAATCTCCACTAATTGTCTCAGAAAAAAGAAAACAGCCAAAAAAAAAAAAAAAAAAAAAAGGCAACCTACCTGCAGATCTTTGGTTTTTAGCTTTTGCTATTTCCTTGTGGCTTCTTAGCACAAAATAAGGAAACTGGACTAGTATATATTGTATTCCCTTCCCAACACATTGCAAATGGATTGTTCTCACATGTTAAAAACCTCTGTGATGTAGAGCGATGGTTCTCCACAATCTTCTGCTCAGTCACTAGCAAAGAAAAGCAGTCTGTCTAGGATCACTGCCTCCTCCAAAATCTGACTGGTTGGTTCTCAGAACACTTGAGTGTGGAGCCATCAGGGATCACAGAAGTCCACACATCATAGCTACCAACAGAATGTTCTCAAGTTTAGATTATACAGCTACAGTGATTATAGGATTATATTGCTGAGACTTCTCTCTAATCCCCAAAGGCTGATGTTTTCCAGGTGTTTTAAATCTTAGCCCATGATGAGTGTTGCCAGTATCACACTTGATTCTGAAGTAAAAGTAGAATATAACATCCACCACATGAATTTCTATTTTGAGTGCATTTTCTTTATTTTTATGTACTTGGGCTGTTGAAGCTAAATACATATTCTTAGAGGAGGAATAGAAGAAGAGAGATTTCACATATTAAGACCTGTAGTATGACTTCCTACATAGTTTGCTATGAGACAGTATCTAAGTATGTTATGGTTAATACATAATATAGAAATCTTAAGACTAATAATCCGATGCCAGCTCTCACAATGCCTCCGTTATCATATTTTATTTTCAGTTGAATATTGTAGGAGCTAAGCCATCTTCCCCAAATAAATAAATTTGTAAGATGCAACACCTCTGATTAGAAGGCCTTTAAATAATTTTTCTTCTTAGAATTAATTCTGTAGTGGAGACTGGACTAGTTTTAAGACTTCCATGTTCTTTTAATGGGTTTTTGGTATTGTGAAGTCAGTGATGTTGTGTTGTAACAGTAAAAAGGATTTACAATTTGATAAGATCAGTGGGAGATGTTCACACCACCTACTTACGGCATATAACTGGGGGCAGCTGCCTTTCTTCACTGACTGTGTTTACAGAGAGCTTGGATTCTCAGCTTTTGGTCTCCCGAATCACAGCAAAGCCTGATGGCTAATAAGTCGAAAGTAAATGGTGTGAAGTTTCTCTGAATTTTTCTCATGTTATCCTTACAGTTCCAAGTAGCAAAAACACCTTCAAATGTTTATTTCTGATCTCAAGAAGCAGTATAAAATTGCCAGTACAACTCAAACAAATAAATCACAGTTCTCCTATCTTTACAGTTAGAACCCAGGCTCTCAACAATGGTCCCACTGTACTCTCTGAAGATGGGAAGAGATTATGAGATACGAGTCCGATCAAGACAACGTACCTCCGAAAAATTTGGGGAGTTCAGTGAAATCCTTTATGTATCTTTTTCTCAAGCAGGTGTTGAATTTGTTCATTGTGCTGAAGGTAAAGAAGTGAAGTGCATGCTCTCTTCTTGTCTTTTCTGTGGTGGTGGATTTTTTTTTCTCCTTACCTTTGTTGTTGTATGCTTGAATAGGTTGATAATTCAGCCTACTGCATGAAAATAATTTTTGTGAGATTAAGAGTGTATAAATTCTATATAAAAGTTCAGAAGTAAACTCAGCAAGACTGTTTCCCAGAGAGCAAAAGTACAGATAGCTTTAAGAATCAGATATAATAACTGCTGCTGCACATCCTGTAGTGCCTAAAATACAGTTAAATCTTATACTTCATTGTGTAAACTGAGCACTCTGGTAGTGAAGAGAAGAATTGTCGCTTCTATTAAAGTGTTACACTGCTGGCTAAGTCTCTTATCAGAATGATGTACTTTTCTGATCATCCTGATACTATCAAGGACAGTGTTTTTCTGATTCTTGTTTCTGTCTTGTGGTTGTTTTTAAAGTGCTATTAGAGACTGTGCCTTTTCCTAAAGCACTCTCAGGCCTGAACTACTAAATTAAGTTGTCAGACTATGAGCTCTTCAGCATATTATTTTAACAAGCTGCTTTACTTCATTTTCCAGGATATTAGTCAAGGTGTTAAATAAAACCACCCGTAACTCTTATCTTTCAAAATCTTCCTAGATTCCCTTTTTTAACTCTTCGTATTACTAGCTTTCATTCCTAATGTATATGAACAGCTAATGTTCTGGACATGTGGCAATATTTTATTACCCCCACTGCATTAAGTTGTCAAAAGTTTTCATATGAACAGTATTCCTTGGCCCAAAAAATGAGTGACATTTATATGGAAAACTTGAAATTGGGAACCAATGAAAAGAGTCTAAGACTACAGCCAAAATAAACATCTCTATACTTTGTAGTCTACAGTGTCAGCTTAAGCATGATGGAATTGCCAGTATTTAAAAGATAAAACATTTCATTTAGCAGCGTTTTTCTTCAATCCAACCAAATTGCATTTCTCAGTGACCTGAATTCTCTCTTTGTAGCCACCTGCGAAGTAAATAAAAGGGAGAATAATTTTTTTCAGTTGATGGTTTACAGCATAATTCATGTTCTGCCTTTAGAAAGAGGAGTAGTATGCTTTTAAAACAAGCATATTTTAGTTTCTGCGAGAGAGGAATAGTTTGCTTAAGATTTAGTATGCTGTTAATAATGTTCTCTTAGCTTGGGTGAATAAGCAGTAACATGGTCTGTGGCATTATATGCTGTCAGGCCTACTGGTAGTATATTCCTGGAAGGCAGAATGTTCCTTTTGTCTGCTTTTACTACATATATTGTCTGTACTAAGATCTTGTTTGTATTTAAAAACTCAGTCTGTTTTTGCAAGGTGTCTCAATGTGTTCATACATGCAATATGGAAACTATGGAAACCAAAAGTGTGTATATATTTCTGCTTGACTCAGAACTTTCACATTTAAGGAACCAGAAATTCTCCTATCAGTTTCTCTGACTTCAGAATCCTCAGGTAGCAGAAGAGAAAGTTGAAATTAAAGATGCAACAGAGATGCAGATTCCTGCTAACATGTTTTTGTTCTGTTGTTTCAGAAATCGAGTTTCCATGGTTCTTAGTTGTTATCTTCGGAGCATGTGGGCTGGCTGTAACAGTGATCTTAATTCTGCTGTCTAAACAAACAAGGTAGAGTTTTTATTTGTCAGATTTTGTGTACTTGCAGTTTACAATTTAGGGTGCTTCAATTTTTTTCACATCTGGGGGACTAAAAACTATTTTGAAGATTTTTGTCCATCCTCTTAAGCTACATGGATGCTTGCACACATACATACTGGGCCTTCAGCAGTGGGAATCTGATTGTTGACAGCTTCTGTTTGTTTTGAATTGCAGAATATTTAATACTTAAGTATTTACCTAAATAGTTTGTTTAGGATTGGTTTTTTAGTCTGTTCAAATTTTTATAATTCTGTTTTTATCCACATGCCATTCAAGAGTTTCACACAAACATGTCAATGTATTTGGTTTTGTTCTTAGACTATTCCATTAATCTCTGACTATTTCTTCATCGAGGCAAGGAAAAGAGCTTGAACCATAGGGCAATATTTGGTCTCTGTGGGTAGACTGCAGCTCCTATAAATAACAGGAATAAAATAAAATAAAACAAAGCTCATCATTTTGTCATTTATAAAAATTACACATATATAAAAATGACAAAATGGTCTCAAAGTTATTTCATCCCCTAATATGTGTGTTCAAGGATGGGTTTTGACAGAATAATTCAGCTTGGATGTCATACCAGTACTGTACTAGACTATGGAGCAACACCGTGGTCAAGTCCCAGTGCGCACATGCATGCTGTCAGGGGTCTTGTACATACACTTTGTAAATGTATACTGAGGTGTTTTGCACATACCAGCATAAGGACAGGTCACTGAAATTAAAACAAGATGGTGCAGTTGGAGCAGCTCTAAAAAAATAATTTAGGCAAGCAGCACTATGCTTTGGCCATGCTTAGCTTCAGGAAGCCACTCCCTGCAGTAGCATCGTGGTGCCAGAGTTAAGACCAGGGCTTCTGACACAATGCATGACAAAAGCTTGATGGGTCAGAATGGGGCAAGAACAACTGGCATGTGGGACTAGGAGCTCACTGAGGTCAGCTTCCTTGCTGGAGGAGGCTTTTCTCCACTGAGGACCCTTCATCCGGAAAGTTTTTCTGGACATACGGGCCTGCACCCTTTCCTTCAAACTGGTGCATATGGTGCTGGGAGTGACAACGTCTTCTGCAGAAGAGCAGGCTGCATAGATTTCCCGTAATGCAAAATAGCCAGGCTCCATTTCCTCCTGTATATGAAAAGATACCAATTCATATTTTCCCCAACTCTGATCTCACAAGATGGGGACCAGGCTCCTAGGACAGATGCCATAGGGTTAGGCCATACTTTTTTAGAGATGAGAGATGCAGGCTTGAATTATGTGAGGCTAAGAAAGGAGCAGAGCGTAGTTTTCCCTTCTGAATGATTTCTCCAGGCAGTGAGCAGTGAAATTGTTTATTTTGTTAGAAGCAGTGCCCAGTCCTGCCAGAATAGCTGATTTGCGGATCAGCTAAGTGCAAATCTTAAACTAGTACCCTGAGAGCCCAGTCAATGCACAGCTAACACAGTGCCTCCAGGGATTAGGTGGAAAATTACTGGATTTCTGGCTCTCATTGAGACTTTCTGGGCAGAAACTTGAGGATCTGCCAAAAACAAAAACAGCTAGGGAATTTGGGCCTTCCAAAGTTAAGCTGAAGTTGTATAAATTTCTCCCTAGCACTCCTTAATACTCCACTGGTCCTCTCTGGACTTCACCAAGTTCACTAACAATGCAGCAAAACTACTATTTGGATTTGGATCTGCCATTCCCAGAGTTTACTTTCTAAAATGAGCATGTAACCCCATATAAAAAGAATGCTAAATTTTCCTTTTGGAAACTACAGTTTGTGTGTTTGTGAAAGAAGCAGGGAGGTAAAATGGAGGAGATAGGCATGACCTGCTGTTGTTGGATTATTATTGATGGAAAATCATCTTTCTATTTTGGTTTTCTTTTTTTCCCCTTCAAAGAATTAGAAGTTCACTTTATGAAGGACTAGAATAATATGTATTTCCACAGGATGTACATGCATAAGCAAGTTACTGGTCCTTTCTGTACAAGAGTAAAACCCTGTCGTTACAGTATATCACTTGTTACGTTAACAGTTCAGAAAACAGAAGTGTCATAGAGACGGCAAAATACTAGCCTAAATTTTTGCAGTTGTGTTTCTGTTTTATTTATTAGTTCTAAAGGAATTAACTCTTTTCACCAACTCCCTTTTCCTGTTCCCCCATTTAAATTTATTGGGTTTATGCAAGACTACTGTGTCCTTCAAAAAGAATTTTTGGGAAGGTCACTCTGCACACTGATGCTTGTATCAGGTTCCTTTAAAAATTATGTAAAGAGGGAAACCATTGACAGAGCTCTAGGAATCTACTCTTTTTCTAGGGAGCGTTAAATTGTCGAAGACCAGACTCCGAAATAGATTCCCACATAAATGTATTGTGACTTCAACAAAGAGTGCTGCAGAAAACTTAGGGGTTTTTATTGGCAATGAGAGAAAAAAACATTATTTTCCTTAGAACTATTTGATATTGAATCTTCAAACACTTCAGGTTTGAAGTAATTTGAGTATAAATGCAATGTAAAGCTCTCTTCTTTCTAACCTCCTCAGAAAGGAACACTGTCAATTAAAAATCATCTTTTTTTTTTCCAGGTTAAAAATGCTGATTTTCCCTCCTGTGCCAGTTCCAAAGATTAAAGGGATTGACCCAGATCTCTTGAAGGTAATATTGCACTCTAAAATCTACACTGGGAATCGGTGTAGGAGTAGCAGGTGACGAGTCTTGTCCCAGGCGGAACAATTTTGTCAGAAAAAATTATTACATGGCGGGAGTGGCCACAGAATTAGTTTTCATAACAAAAAAAAAAAAACCCAGCTAGAGTTACCTTTCCTTAAATTGACATAAAAATCACAAGCATTTTTATTTCTTCCTTTATAACATTCATTTTTTCTTGCTTTATAGAAAGGAAAGCTAGATGAAGTGAGCTCCATCTTAGCCAGCCATGACAACTACAAGACACAGCTATACAATGATGACTTGTGGGTTGAGTTTATTGAGTTGGATATAGAAGACCCTGATGAAAAGAACAGAGTCTCAGACACTGACAGGCTCTTGAGTGAAGATCACCTGAAATCACACAGTTGCTTGGGAGCGAAGGATGATGATTCAGGACGGGCCAGTTGTTGTGAACCAGATATTCCAGAGACAGACTTCAGTGCAAGTGACACATGTGATGCCATCTCTGACATTGATCAGTTCAAAAAGGTACCTGAAAAAGAAGAGGATCTCTTGTGCCTTGATAGGAAAGATAATGAAGAGTCACTTCCAAACCTTGCCGACACAGACATCCAACAGCCACGTATGAGCACTCAGTCCGAAAATAGCCAGCCATGGCCACCTTTTGCAGACAGCATTAACTCAGCTAGTCCATCAGTCCATACCCAGCTAAGTAACCAGAATTCATTGACAAATATCGACTTTTACGCGCAAGTGAGTGATATTACTCCAGCAGGCAGTGTTGTACTTTCACCAGGGCAGAAATCCAAGGTGGGGAGAGCACAGTGTGAAGGCTGCACAGAACAAAGCTTCACCACGGACAACGCCTACTTCTGTGAGGCAGATGTGAAAAAATGTATTGCGGTGACTTCCCACAAAGAGGATGAGCCACATGTTCAGGAGCAAAGCTGTAACGAGGATGCTTACTTCACCACAGAGAGCCTTACCACTACCGGTGTCAATCTTGGAGCTTCAACAGCAGAAACCCCAAGTTCAGAGATGCCTGTCCCAGACTACACATCTATTCATATAGTTCACTCTCCACAAGGCCTTGTGCTCAATGCAACTGCACTGCCTGTGCCAGACAAGGAATTCAACATGTCTTGTGGCTATGTGAGCACAGACCAGCTGAACAAAATCATGCCGTAGTTCTTGTTTGACTAGGTGTGTGCAGTATTTCACAGCAGAGAGTCAGCTTGGGCTTGTATGCTGAAACCAAAATGAAGTCTAAAAGTTTCTCGTGATTCTTATAATTTTATCTGAAATGTTGCAACATAAAATAGTCATCAAAATATTCCTATCGTGTTCTGTAAATATTATCTATGAATTTGTCTTGAGACTGTTTTACTAACAGTGACTGTCTTGTTCTTGTGGGTGTTGATTTTTGTGATACTAAACATTGAAATGACTATGTTTCATGTACAGTAAATCGTGCTTTCTCATAAAGCTAAAAATCAGGTGGTTTAAAGTCTAAGAATTTAGTAAAAACCATGCTCTTGGCAGAGATCTTTATATCAATAATTGGGAACTGAACATTTAGGTGAAAAAACAAAAGTAGCTTGAATAAATAACACATCTGTTTTGATTTATATAAATTAATGAAATATATTTTAATATTTTAATCATAAAAACATAAACATTTTCTATTACACTACACACTGTAGTTCAGTTATGATGACCCATCTAAGGAATGTAATTGCTGCAATCTTAAAAAGGAGTTTTCTGTTTTATAAAAGTTTTGTTTGCAGCAAAAAGAAAAAATAATTTTTACAGAGCCATTTTATACCTCCAAAGAAACTTGTAGAGAAATTTTGAAACATTATAGAAACTTAAACTAACTGATTATATTACTTTCTTATGGTAACTAATATAGAAATACACATTCAAAGTAAAGTTTTGTAGAAAACTTTAAAATATTCAAAATCTTTGGGCAAATTGTTCTTAATCAGATTGTGGTTAATGCTAATAATATACTTTTTTATAAGCAAAATTGTGTTGCCACAGTATTTAAACAGTGTGCAACTATACTTTTACTGAAAATCTTTGAAAACATGAATAAGCTCTGGTGATTTAGCAGCCTGATCTCTTCACATTTGACCAACTTCTGAAGTCCTCTTCCAGCCAAAGGTATCACTACATTTATTAGTTTGTGCCACATAAAATCTTGATTAAAAAAATAAAATAAGGACTTCAGGAGTTAGCCAGCAGTTCATTTTTAGGGATATAACAGGATTAAAAACTTTAGTGGAATATGGGGATTGAATACAGCATTGTTTAAAAGTGTTTTTCATTTTTGCAGCCTAACAGCATCTACTCTGATTGCATTAGGCAGACTTTCAGAAGGAAAGGAGAGAAAACTGAAACTCAGTGGGAAAGCTTGCTTTGTTCTTACGTATATTAAGAACTTGATGGAGCTTTGCAATGAACTATTATTGCCTCCTAGGCCATGGCTTCAACATAGCAGGGTTCTTCTTAGAAAGCAAATCGGAACGTTCATTTCTCTGACCTGAACAGAAGCGTATGAAGCGCAGTGAATGCAGGTTTTTGCTCATGACGTCTCCCACTGAACTCACTGATGCTCACTTTGTGACCAAGAGCTACAGGACTGGGCCCAACTATTGGGTGGAATTTTTAAGTTTAGAACGTACTCTATGGTAAATGTGCATTAGATATTCTGCTAATTTGCTGCTATATTTTTCTAACAGCTACATTATTTAGTTTCATATAAAATTCCATAGATGATAGACACTAATGCAAGTAATGCCTATGCGTGTGTTTGGAAGAAGTTTCTTACTCTGTTTCTATTGCCAAAAATAGTTAAATACCTCAATCAAACTCAGAATGTCATTTTGGTACTTTACTGGTCATACAAGCCATTATACGCCAGTCTGAAGATGTGTCTTTCAGTTTCTATTTAACTTTCCTTATGTCGGTGTTTTGTTTGTTTTTCTCAAAGTTTAATAAATGTATTGTCTTTGATCTGTCCTGACACAACGTGTTTTATTGCAGATAATTAATTTTTTAATTGAAAATAAGATATTTTATTAGGAGAAATCAAGTATTTGTCATTGAATAAAGTAGAATACAGCTTTTCTTAGAATAGAAGCAATGTCTACTGAGATCAGTGTTTTCACTGATTGATACGTATATAGTTAAAAATAGAAGCATGGACCTAAATTTATAGATGGAGATAGGACATGCTGTACCCAGAACCAGCCAAGACATGTTACTAATTTAGCAGACCAGTTTACCTTTGGCTGAAACAGCCTGTGGTTGCAAGTAAATAAGCTGCAGTAGTTCAAGATTTACTCCTACCATTGAATCCACAAATCAGATATTCTGACAAACCTCAGCATTATAGTGATAGTTAAAACCTAGCAGCATGTCATAGAATAATAGAACGGTTTGGGTTGGAAAGGACCTTAAAGATCACCTAGTTCCAGCCTCCCCGCCATGGGCAGGGACACCCTCCACTAGACCAGGTTGCTCAAAGCTTCATCCAGCCTGGTCTTGAACACCTCCAGGGATGGGGCATCCACAGCTTCCCTGGGCAACCTCTTCCAGTGCCTCACCACCCTCAATAAAAAGTTTCTTCCTAATATCTAATCTAAATCTACCGTCTTTCAGCTTAACACCATTACCCCTTGTCCTATCACTACACTGACTTCCTGATAAAGGGATATGAACTCTGAAATGTCAGAAATGTTAGATATTCTGTCTCCATGGAAAATGCTGTACCTTGAACATCTCCCAGTGTGTAACTTAGTAATGTACTACTGTCTCTTCTCTCTCTAGAGGTAGGGAGGGAGCTGTTGGAGGAATCCAAGTAGACAAGGGTAAGCCCTTTCCTCCCAAGGGAATCAGGATGTGATTCAGTTCCTCAACACAGAAGTCCAGTGCCATTTAAGGTACGTAATTGGGCTTCCAGGTGCTGGTCCAGAACAGCACAGGTCTTGTGTAGATTCTGGCTTACCTAAAGGCCTGAATGATGATAGATGTCCATGTTTTGGTAGTTGGATTGATCCTCAGTGGAAGAAAACAGCTCCAGGAATATTAATATCTTTGTGTCAGGTAGGTCTGTGTTCCCATCATAGTTAATAGTCTAGTCAGATACAGAAAAGCTGATATTACATGATTGTGAAGCAACTTGTTTATTTACTTTCATCTTTTCTTTGAAGTAAGGGAAAATATACCTGTGGTCTACAGAAAGAGCCTCTAGACCAGTATTTTTTTATCTTCTCTCTTATTCACATTGAGAAATAATGTTGCATATTGTCCCAATGCCAGACATATGAGTCAATGTAAAAGTGACAGAATTTATTCTTTTAGAAATGCCTACCAAAGTTGTACTTTACTGGTTTAATTAATGACTAAAATGTGACAGGGTGAAAAGACACAGACATCACAGACGGACACTGTAAGTAAGGAGTATTTTGGTGATAAATCCAGTAACTTTCACTGCATTGAAGCTTTGGCACATAAACTGGCTGCACTTGTTCCCATCCTTGGAATGACATTTTACTTATATATTGCCTCACAGAGACTAGTCTATATTAATATCTGTATTCAGAAACCATGTTGATTCTCAAAAGCAAGGAGGACTCAAGCTGCTCTGCTGGCTGCCTTTTAGTGTCATCAAGAAGCACCCTTCAGTATGGAAAAGTTTGTTTGAGCCCCTTTTCTCCCTCAAGGACCATGTGCATTTCCAAGGCTTCAGGTAGCTGTTACAAGAGACTGAAACAGCACCATCTATACCAGTTCCCATTAAAACAAGAAATAATTTTGTCAAACTTAATGACTTACACTTCTGTTCTTTACTGCTTGAGTTGAAATGTTTTTCCTGACTTATGGTGCAACAGGTGAGATCAGCAAATTAGGAGAGCTGTTCACCCTTTCTGAATGAAAATTACCATTACCAAAGGTATGTTTGTATTTCAGAATAGTAAAGAAGTAATGGGGATTGAATACAGCATTGTTTAAAAGTGGTTTTGATTTTTGCAGCCTAACAGCATCTCCTGTAAAATATTAGTAGTAAAATATTTAAGAAGAGATGAGTGTTCTATAGACTTGACATCTTTTTTAAAAATGCTTCAAGTTAATGATGATGCAATCTATGCTGAGAACATGCTACTGTCATTCACAGCTTAGTATATATAACTATCCATGCATCAGCACAGTTGTACAAATGGGTAATAATGCTCTGGTTCAAAGAGAAACTTAAAACTGTATGACATGTAGCCACAGCAACCTTTTTTTCCTGCACTGAGATGTGGCATCTCAGGGGCTCAACGAGTGCCTGACACAGGGTGCCAGATTGACTTATTTGAGAGAAAAACAGAGAAAAAGTTTAAAGCATGTTGTTATTTTTATTAAAGAAGCAGTGCAA
>NW_010112486.1:35592-44774 GCF_000699245.1 Pterocles gutturalis | reverse complement strand
TTTTTTTTTAAAAAAAAAAAGGGGGAGCCCGGGGGGGGGGGGGGGACAGGAAAAGAGGTAAACACTACAGAATATTACTTTTTACTTACACATTTTTCAGTTCTAGTTCAGAATATCCTAGATCACCAAGACAGTGGAACTGATAAGAATTTAACCAGCTTTTACAGGCAATTGACTTTGAGGAGACACCAGTGGAGGTATTTCTCTCTTGGAACTCCCTCTGTTTAAGTGTAATTTTACGGTACAAATTTTGCATTCTGACTATTAATTGCACAGGCAGTCAGTTCTTTGACTGACATAGAAACCATGCCCTCAGGCCACACTAAAGCAAGGTGTAGCCCAAATCCATTTCCATTATTTGTATATTAATTAAACACTGCAGCGTAACTATTGAGGAAGCATTTCCTCACCTTCTTCAGTCAGGGCTACCAGAAAGCATAGGAGACTTTCAAAAATAGATGGAAAAGAAACAGTAACTGGTGTTAAAGAACCAGGTGCAGTGGAGAAGCTGCCAGGAGTCAGCAACACCTAGGGTAATTAGCATTAGCTGTAAGTAGAGCTGTAGGCATGGTATGGATTACAACTGTAGTCAGTGGTTGTAATGAAAAGCAAATGGCAGCTGTTAAAATCGATACATCTAATAAACTGAGAGGTGTTTTTTTTTTGCTACAGGTTTTGGTTATCTCTTTTGCATGATATGAACTTCTTTATCCTAACATATGAAATTTATCTGACTAATGATACATCAGCTTCCTGAAATTAGTCTGAGAAAGCAGAGGCTTCTTTCACATCATGTTACAAATTGTGAGAGATCATAGCCGAACTCACCTCCTCCAAACCGGAAGGAATAAAAGTCTGCAGAAGGTAGCGGGAGTAAAAACAAAGTTGAAGAGCTGACAACTTTCTGTAGCTTCCCGTCACAGGTGCTATAAATGGTGCTTCCACTGCGATCTTTGGTTTGCTTTTGAGCTCATGCTGAAGGAAATAAAATCTGTCCCACAAGAGCCACCTGAGGCCTAGGCATGCCAGGAAACTGACTCCTCACACTTTCTTCTTCAGTAGTAAAATTAACAGAACATATATTTTATATATTTTTTCACTTGCATAAGAAACATATTATTCCAGAAAAACATAAAGTATAGAACTGTACAGTGTTGGGTAACTTTCTCATACTAGGAAAAAAGTTAAATTTTCTGATCTATTTCCCAGCAGCTATCTGATGCTACAATCTCGAGTAACAAACAAAGGAAATACCAACCTTGCCCTTCCGAATTGAAAACTTCTTCAGGAACAAATTCTGAGACAACTAAATGTACTTTCCTTGAAGACTAAGGCACAAGCTTGGAAAGTTACCAAAAACAACATGATTCCTAGCAAAACTGTGCTACCAAATGAGTGGGTCCAACCCTTCTTCAACAGCCATCTGAGCACCATGTGCTTGTTACCCAGAGATGTTACGATCATTATGAGCACATTGTCCTCCATCTGTGGCCTAGGTGTATGGGATTCCTTAAGCTAAGTTTTTACCTATGTGTTAGAATTATTTCTTTGTCATGGTGTATTTTTGATGGAATCAGAAGGATTTGCTAGTGCCTTGAAATGCCATGAAAACTTTTAAGTGAAATTTCCTGAGCCAAACTACTGATGAAAGAATGTGCAACTCTGGGCAAGGACCTGTTTTAACTGCAATTAGATTTGTAAACCTACAGCACTCAAAAATGCAACACTGCACTCAGGTGTAGTTCATATACTTTGTAGTGGTTTTCAGACTGTAAGAACAGACTAGCCAAAGAATGATCTATTTTATGAAAAGCTCTAGGGACACAAAGTCTCTTGCTTTTATTGTGTAAACAATGGTAACATTGTGTTGCTTTCTTCACAATGTGATTAGTATTAATTAGCTGATTTTTACCAATGACCAATCAATCAATTGTAAAAACCTTCTGAGTTTACTTCTTTGAGGAACATATTAAGTGACTATTTAGAAGCTTTTATTCTGGCACTAACGGTTGAGTGTTGCCACAAACACAAGAAAATAGAAGCATAAGTGCCTTTACAAATTGTCTTCCTGCTTCCATAGTGTAGTAAATGATGCTTTAGACACAAGCATTCCTTTCTCCCAAGACTACCCCCAACTGTTTAACTTCCATAGAAGATGCCCTAATAGTCAATGGAGGGAAAAGCAAGAATCAAAAGAAAACAAACAAAATACTCTCCAAATGGACACCTTCAAATAGGATAAATTAGACAAGATTTTACAATCTCTGGAAAATGTAGTCCTTGACGAAGCAGTATGTTCTTATGGTGTACTAGATGTATTTTAAGAAAATATGCACCTTGCCCATCTGACACATACACACACATTTGTATGATTTAAACACTCACTACCACCCTGATTTTTAGGACTACAAGAAAACTAGGTCAGAATCATAGAATCAAGGAAACAGAATCATTGAACCATAGAATGGTTTGGGTTGGAAAGGACCTTAAAGATCATTGAGTTCCAACCCCCGTGCCATGGACAGGGACACCTCCCACTAGACCAGGTTGCTCAGAGCCTCATCCAGCCTGGCCTTGAACACCTCCAGGGATGGGGCATCCACAGCTTCTCTGGGCAACCTCTTCCAGTGCCTCACCACCCTCACAGCAAAAAATTTCTTCCTTTTGACTAATCTAAATCCATCCTCTTTCAGTTTAAAGCCATTACCTCTTGTCCTATCACTACATGTTCTCATAAAAAGTCCCTCTCCATCTTTCCTGGAGGCCCCCTTTTAGTACCTGAAGGCTGCTACAAAGTCTCCTCGAATCCTTCTCTTCTCCGGGCTGAACAACCCCAACTTTCTCAGCCTGTCCTCGTATGGGAGGTGCTCCAGCCCTCTGATCATCTTCATGGCCTTCCTCTGGAACCACTCCAACAGCTCCATGTCCTTCTTATGCCAGGGGCACCAGAGCTGGATGCAGTACTCCAGGTGGGGTCTCACAAGGGCACAGTAGAGGGGGAGAATCACCTCTCTCAGCCTGCTGGACACACTGCTTTTGATGCGGCCCAGGACACAGCTGGCTTTCTGGGATGCAAGTGCACACTGCTGGGTCATGTTCAGTTTTCCATCTACCGACACCCCCAAATCCTTCTCCTCAGGGCTGCTCTCAATCCAGTCTCCACCCAGCCTGTATTTGTGCTTGGGATTGCCCCAACCCGTGTGCAGGACCTTGCACTTGGCCTTGTTGAACTTCATGAGGTTTGCACAGGCCCACCTCTCAAGCCTGTCAAAGTCCCTCTGGATGGCATCCCTTCCCTCCAGCATGTAGTTTAGCATTACTTTAAAAGTACAAGACACCCCCTGTTACAAATATATTATAATAATATAATTGTTATAATTGTGCTTAAATTCAAATTACAACAGTTTGGCCCATCAGTATGTCAAAATAAAGATACATCTGGTGTAAATGGGACAGCAAAGGAATGCAGGCTAGGTTACTCAGCAAGCCAGTGGAAGCAATACGGTTACTTCTCTTGACTTCATCTTTCTCTATTGCTCTTCATCCTTAAGGTTCATGTCCTATTTAGACTGGACAGAACATCTACCTGTTAAATGCTTCCAAGCAAATAATGTTTTTTGTAGGCTTGCACCGTGGTGTGCAGGACCAAGCTTTGGCATGGTTGGAATGCTGACATGGCTGCAGTGTAGATAGCAATTCTGGTTTTGTTTTTAAAAAAGTTGGCCTGACACGAGCACCACGCAGCTGCTTACTCACCCCTCCCCCCTGCCGTAAGGTAGGCAGGAGAACTGGAAGAACAAAAGGTAGAACCCCACAACTTGAGATGAGGACAGGTTTAATAATACAGCACAAGAAAATATAAGAGAATGATATCAATAATACTAATAAGAATACACAATACAATTGCTCGAATACACAATACAATTGCTTACCACCTGGAAACAGATGCTCAGCGTATTTCTGAGCAGCAAAGACCAAACCTCCCCAGGCTACCTCTCCTTCTGACATCCACACTTCCTGAGTATGACCTCAGCATGGTATATCCCCTTGGCTAGTTCTGGTTGTCTATGCTGGCTGTGCCCCCTCCCAGCTTCTTGTGAAAATTAACCCTATCCCAGTGAAAATAATTTGAGAAGAAAATTATTCGAGTGACTTCAAGTTTTACAGAAGCAAATCATCAAAATCAACAATCTGGTTTTGCACAGTTATGTTCTCTCAGAAACTGACTCAAATGGATGATACTGATACACTCACGTGAAGAATACTTGACTATGAAGAACTACATTTGACTTAGATTCAGGGCATAAGGATATCTGAATCTGCCTGTGTGGAGATAGACGCTTTCTTCCCTGTAGCATAGATAAGACTTTTGTATTCAATTAAATTATTTATTCTGGGTATGTGCTTTCTGTTTAGGCATGGGTATGTATGTATGTGCTTGAGAAAATTTAAACAAGGTCAACAACATAAATGAGCATCTGTGTCAGACAAAGAGCAAGCAAGCTGTGCTACAAATTAATGTTTTCACTCCTGCTTGGGTGATGGGTGAGACTTTTAAAACAAAAATGTTGTTCTGATAAGCTAAATGACTGCAAAGGTCTCAGGCTCTAATGACATACAAGGGGCTTTTTTTTCCCTTGGAAACAGCACGTACCAGTCTGTCTATGCAACAAAGTGCTGGAACACGCTGTCTACCTTCAGTACCATATGGCTAAATATTTTATTAAAAGTTATGCTGCAGATGAACACAGGCTCTTCCAGACAAGGACTTGCAGACAGTGTGATACGGTGAGCTGGTTTTCCATCCGTAGTAATTCAGAAAGTTATTTCAGAAGGCAAACCAAAGCCATTTTAAGTTCAGCATGTGGTACAGCTAACAGAGAAGATTGTGTGAATTTAGATCTGACCCTAATGACTCCTACTGGAGATTACAAAATCCAGGTTTTTACAGAGTCACAAAATGATACACATTTTAGGAGGTGTCATTTCCATTTTACCTAGTGTTTACCTTCCTTTTTTTTTAGTTCATCCTGCATCACAGAACATTTATGTCAAGATGAAAAGAATGGAATGCCTACAAGCAAGTTGAGAAATCTACTCCCTCCCAATATCCTGAAACAAATAATGAAATTTGTGTTTTGATACATACTATAAACACTAATGCTAAGTCATTATTTTTTCAATTACTGAAGCTATAAGGCAAGGGTTAGGTCATCCTTTGCAAAACAAAAAGACACAAGTACAGAGGAAAAAAATACTTTGTAGAAGAACATTTCAATTATCCGTCTGAACAAAATAACAGCTCAAGCAGATGCTGAAAATAACTGGCCCTTTATGTTGTTTGATGGCTCCAATTATGAGGATAAGGCCACATACGTAATTTTTTTCCTTTTTTTTTTTTTTTTTTTTCCTAAAACCTCCCACCCTGAGGCTTAGGTAACATGCATGAGTGATCATGACATGCAAACCACTATTTTTACTGAGGTTACTTTGATGGCTACAGATATTGTTTTAACAGATATATTTGCCTACACACATGTATTTATTTACTGATATATTTAAATATTTATATTTAAAAGTGTTCTAGTATACTAACCTACTTAATAAAGATCTATTTGTATGTATTTGTGTATATTTGTATGTTTTCATCCTTTGGACAAATATAGAATCATAGAATGGTCAGGGTTGGAAGGATCATCATATTCCAACCCCCCTGCCATGGGCAGGGACACCTTCCACTAGACCGGGTTGCTCAAAGCCTCATCCAGCCTGGCCTTGAACACCTCCAGGGATGGGGCATCCACAGCTTCTCTGGGCAACCTGTTCCAGTGTCTATAGACATTTTGGAAAACACAACAGGAAAGGGTGCTTCTGTACTAAAAATTCCACCTGACAGACAGCTTTTGTCTCCTAAACCAGTAAAATAAATCCCTTTAGCAAGAGGAATACAACACAGCAAACAGTATGCTGATGCCCAGGATGCATGATAGAACAATTTATCCCCTCTTCTTACTAAGCTACTCAGCAGCCTGACTCTATAGTTTGCCACTGTTGTGAGTACCCTAGCAGTCTAGAGCAGGCTAAAGCCTATGCTCTTCCTTCCATGTGCTCTTCAGAAAAAAGAGGAAAACAATCATTTTGTAAACTAAGTTGAATCTTGCAAACCTTAATTCTTTAAGTGCAGCTGACACATTCCTCTGGTATGGCTCAGGTTGCAACAAAGGGTATTAAAGACCATCAAAATGTAATAGGAACATGAAGATCAGTAAAAAATTACTCAAGCCTATATCTAACCATAAGAATTTAAATGTACACAGATGATGTTGTTTGTAAGAAATAGAATAGGAAACATGGCTGGGACTGCCATGTCCTAGATTTTTGGCACAGAAGTTTCTCTTGTGGCAATGGTCATAATGGCAATAAGAGGTATTTGTGTTTTCCATTTGTGTAACAAACCCTCTGTAGGTTGAAATGTACTAATACAGCATCACCCAGGTACCTGACAATTTCTGCCAGAAAAGACCTCCCTACTTGCCTAATACACAGTGGAAATCAGACATTTTTTCAGTGCACCGGACTCTTGAACTGTCTTGCCAGAGAAGTTACTACCTTATAAAACAGCAAAAAAATAGAATGAACTATAAATGAACTATAAAAAACTCACATATTTTAGAAGTTTGAAGTGCTAAACTGCTTACTAATTTAGCAGCAATATTTTAAAAGCCAAAACAAAAGAACATTTGCTAACTGCTAAACGTATTATAAGTTAAATGCTCTACCCATTTTATGGGGTTTTTGTTCCATGTATTTCTGTGTTAAAATCTGTCATACATTTTTCCCTCTAAGTTTTTTTTTCCCTGCAGTTTTTTTTTCCCAGACTGGTCATAGTAATAACCTTCCCAGTGGTTAAATGACGTATTTACATATGAGTCATTTTGCATAGCATTATTGCAAATGTAACATATGATCACAGAATAACATTTTTGCCTAATCATGAGAATTGGATTTCAGTCTTCATTCCCTGTCCTCCTGTGAATGTAATCTATAAAATAAAGCCACCACTAAATAATTAACACAAAAAACCAATCTGCAATACACTGTGGTTTACTGTGCATTCAAATCCTCACCACTCAGTTTGTTGGGGTTTTCTGTCTTTGTAGCAATCAGCAGTGATTGTGTACCTTTTTCTGGGTCTAAGACAAGCAACTATCATTGTGACATTTCGCTGACTAGAAGTCTGACCTCCAACAAATAACTTTATTAAACTTGGAATTTTTTTCTTTAGGTACCAAACCTTTTGAATAGATTTTTGGCAGTGCTGCAGTTTTCAAGGACAACTGAAAATGTGCAACAGATTTTGTAAAAATTGGTCAATGAAGCGGGGAAAGTGAGCTCAAAAACAGGAGTAGCATGTACTGAGTTCACTGGGAGATGAGAGGATAGGCCCTTTCCCTATTAGTATGCAACATGTGACACGTTTGGTGTTCCAGGCCTGGTCTATGACTGTGAGATCTACTTGTATCTCAGCTGCAGATCTTCTATCCACAAACATTATTTTCATCACTTTGTCTATATCTATATCCCAGTGGATGCCAACCACTAGACATTCTGATAAAGCAGTTGTCTGCAAACCACATTTGCAACCATGACTGACTGGCAGGTTGTTATTTCTCTGGACCTGCTCAGCCGTGAAGGGTCCTGCATGCTCCCATGGCTTCTGATCTGCACAGCAGGCAGTTCTGCTCTTGAGGACAGCATCAACAAGCATTCAGGATGTAACATCTTCTCTCTCCATTACAAACAAAACCACACAGTCTGAGAACACTACAGCATATTTAGCATTTCTGAGAACAAGTCCATTTATTCTAGCATGCAGATGTGGCTCTAGAAATGTAATTCTACATCCTTTTTCTGAAGAAACCTATGTCTAGAAAGTAAATTAACTGTTGTTTCTGTCTAAATCCAAGATTGTAAAACAATTCCTATTCAGGTTATGCCATAAGACGATCTTCTCCTTGAAGATCCTCCAACCTTGACAAGGCCATGAGCAATCCATTCTAGCTTTGAAGCTGGCCCTGCTTGGAGAAGGGGTTTGGACCAAGCAAGATCCAGAAGTCCCTTCCAAACTAAAGTACTACAAATAATCACACACCCAGCACTACTAACCCTGAATCCTAGTTATGATCATTCAAATGACAAAATGGTTAATGTTTTTCTGTGAAGTCTTCAGCAAAGATATCTAGCTAAGAAGCCTGTTCTACAGTTACAACACTTACTGATATGAACCCACTGCCTCAGCACAGTTTGTTTCCATGGTAAGGCAGGACATTAAATCTTACATCAGACATTCCTAGCAAGATTAAAGAGAGGTTGGTATGTCTTGATCAGCAGCTCACTTTAGCCTAGAAAAGAAGCAACTGATACCTAGTAAGGTGGGAAGAACGTGTAGGAGGGGAGGGCTCTTTTGTTTTTCTGTGGGACCACAGGGCTTGGTTGCCTCTGATTTCACATGGATGTTATGCAGCAACACAGTGGGTCCTACTAGTTTTCCTTTTTTTTTTTTTTTAAATAAAAGCCTAGCAGGTTACTAAGTATGTTAGGACCAGGTAATCTGAATGGGACTTGCTATCAAATTTCAGTAACAAAATAAAAAGTAATGACGTAACTTACTCCTTTCGTATTTAAGCAGAACGATTGATTTCCCAGACAACCAAAGCAGCAGCAAACCCTCAGCCACCGCTAGCACCGCAGCAGCACCCGCGCTCTCTGCCCGCGGGGCAGCCAGCGACCCGCCTGTGTGCTGCCCTCCAGCTCAGCGGCCTCACACCGAGGTGGACGTCTTGGAAACTTTTCTCAGAAGCTCTTTGTGGTAATCTCCCTCCGAAAAAGGAGAGACGGTCTGGGGAGTACCACCGCGCGGTAGCCACAGTTACACGCGCAGTACACATGCTGAGAACAGAGATAACAGATCAGTCGATCTCTCTGTCACTCAGAGAAGTGCTCCCATCCAGCGTTTATCTGCTGCTGTTCGAAGGAACGTCTGTGTGCACATCAAGTTTCCCCCCAGCCGACGTTTATCGCAACGTGAGGAGCCATTTGATAAACGAGCGGAATCAGGGCCCCAGCAGGCGCTCTGCTGACGTGCTGGGCTTTTGTTGGGGCGTTTCGGTGAGGCGGCGAGT
>NW_010112486.1:35081-35579 GCF_000699245.1 Pterocles gutturalis | reverse complement strand
TTACGTCAGGACAGCCCCGGGGCGTACTGCCCCCAGTTCCCCTCTCACCCTGCCTCCAAAGAGACGGGTATCAGGTGGAGACTTCTTGAGAGACGCCGCCAGACCACCAGCAGCCCCTGCTCCCACCACGCCTCACGCTGTCCCCTCAGCGCAGCCCCTCTCCCCGGCCCTGAACCCACAGCGCCAGGCGACGCCCTCCACCACCGCCTCAAACTGCGAGCTCCAAGCGCGCGCGTGGGGTCGAGCCCACCAGCAGGCCGGCGAGGAGGGGGCGCGACGCGACCCCCGCAGGACCGGTAGTGGTACGGTCCGCCTGCGCAGCTGGTTTCCCGCCTTCGGCTGCGCGCGCGCCTTTTTTTCTCCGCTGTGCACCTGAGATTGTGAGAGTCTTACTTCCACCCAGGGCCCTTTGTGTGAGCAAACTGCAGAGGTGGGAGAGGGAGAGAGGGTCGCTGGGGCTCAGGGGGTGTCGCTGGGGGGGTTTGCGGCGGGGGGGCG
>NW_010112486.1:0-35050 GCF_000699245.1 Pterocles gutturalis | reverse complement strand
CCCTCAGTCCTGCTGCAGCTGGCTGTCCGTGAAATCGGGTGAGGGAATGGGAGTCATCTCACGTGTGGGTGCCATTTGGGTGGTGATCCTTTTGATCTGCAAAGCATGCGTTAACTGTTCTCAAGATCTTCAAAGAGTGAGTAATTAAAGCGAGGTTCAGGTCAGTGCAAGTGTCAGGTGCCTGCCTTAAGGGTGGAGCTCAGAAAAATGTTGAGATTGTTTGAAGTGGCTATTATTGAACAAATGCTACATTCAGTTGAGATAAGCAGTTAAAAATTAATATCTACTCATTTATTTTGGTTATAAATACAGTTTTCACAGTTATATGAAGCAAAATGAAACCTTAAATTCTGAAATCAGATCATCAGCTTCAGTACTTAGGACACTGAGAGAGCATGGGTGGCAAGGAGTTAAAGAGAGATTAAATAAAGGTGTAATGATAGGTAAAGGTTTTATGGCAGTCAGAAATGCATTTTAAAATCTCTAATTTTCCCCCCAGTGAAATAAATATAATTCAAAACAGGGGTGGGAGGCTTAACAAAAATGCCTTTGGAAGACATAACATATATAATAACAACATACACAAAAATAAAAGTGATGAGTTTTCCTGCTCAAAAAATGCAAAATTAATGGTACTACATATTATTTTTAATCTTCTGTTTCAGTGTAGCGGGAGTTTTATTCCCAGTGGCACGGTTGCCTAATGTGGCCAAGTGCTGAGCACATCCTGTCTTCTGAGAGAACAAATGATGCCATGGAATAAGGAAACACAAACAAAACACCACACAACATGGCAGCTCCCTGAACTCCCATCCTCAGTCTAAATTTAGAGGGTGAAACACAGTTTTAAGAGCATGATGAAAAAAAAAAAAAGGGTGATTGACAACTGGATAAGATACTGCCCATGAAAAGGACTGGAAAGATCAAGTCCTGGCAGTCATAGTGTACATTTAGATTATCAACTAGTAGAATGTTAAGATCTATAATTGTTTTACAAAGTTGAATGTCCTGAGTAAATATTTTAAACTCCATTTTAACAAATCATTGCACTGTAATCACAGAAGTCATTAAGATTGCTAACTTTGTAAAAAATCACTAATTCAACTTTGAAGCATTAGTCTTTTGATGTTACATATCTTCTTTAAAATTGTTGATTTAAAGAAAAAAGTTAATTAGCTTTAATTAATTAGTTTTAGTCCCTCTGAGGAAACAGTTGATACAAGAGAAAAATCAGTATTAAGCACACAGATCCAATATCTTTGTCATACTGCTTTGGTGAAGTTACATACATGTAAAGACTTGAATGACTGAGAAAATAACTCAGTTTATCACAGAATCATAGAACCATAGAATGATTTGGGTTGGAAAGGACCTTAAAGATCATCAAGTTCCAACCCCCCTGCCATGGGCAGGGACACCCTCCACTAGACCAGGTTGCTCAAAGCCTCATCCAGCCTGGCCTTGAACACCTCCAGGGATGGGGCATCCACAGCTTCTCTGGGAAACCTCTTCCAGTGTCTCACCACCCTCACAGTGAAAAATTTCTTCCTAATGTCTAGTCTAAATTTACCCTCTTTTAGTTTATAACCGTTACTCCTTGTCCTATCACTATACTCCCTGATAAAGAGTGCCTCCCCATCTCTCCTGTAGGCCCCCTTCAGTTGTGTAAGGTTCCTGTTTAGTAGTTGTTCATTTACATATGCATTTCCTCCTAACTTTGCTGAAAGTACTTCTGTCTGGAAATCCATTCAGTTTCTGGGTAGTGCACACATTCTAACTTATGGTTCATCTCATTGCAATTTTTTGTTATTTGTAAAAAGACAGTTCATACATTACCACATAGAAGTGATGATTTTGTCTCCACTACGTGGTTTATCTGGTATTGGAATTTTTGTTTCATGGAGCCTGATATTCAGAGAGAGCTTCAATATTTTTAGAAACATTCATATTGTGTCTTTCAGATCTATCTTGCAAATGTATGTTGAAGATTATTTAAGTAGAATTTATACTAAAAGGAGGAATTGTGTTAATAATCTGGAATTATATGGGTGGTTTTCAATAAATTTTTTTTTTACTCATATGGTAGGGTTTATGTGCTACATTGTCACATTAATGATATTAATTTTAATTTTTTGTAAGAAAATGTATAAGTAATTTAAACCTGAGTAGATAAGTATTAGAGTATCTACACAGGTAAAAGGTCTAGATCCTGTATTAATATGTGCCTGGTAAAATCTCATTACTTAAGTAACATTTTTTTAAGTTAATCAAATTTATAATTAAATTTCACCTGTTGCCTCTGAAATATACAGAGTAGAGAATGAATAATTTTTTTTAGTTGATTGAATCTCCTGCTCTTTAAAGTGAGGACAGGAAGACCAGTCTGTTTTAGCAGCATATCTAAAATGAAATTGGTCATGTGTTTTAAAAGCATCCTTGTCTGCAGACCACTAATATATTTATGTAAAATTGCATCACTGTGTCTATGGAAATTGATTCAGGTTTACTTTTTAATTGCAGCAAAAAATTCCAAATTCAACTATATTATCTAACAGTTTGATAGATTTTGCTTGGGCTTTCTGACATTCATGGTGTTTCCTAGAAATGCAAGTTCTTAGGTTGGTTGAAGTTTAGCTTCACATGCAAAAATAGTTTTAATTAAAAAAAAATAGTGTTCTTTGTTCTGCTTACATTTGTGCACATGAATTTTTTTGACATAGTGTGAATAAGAAATATATGAATTAATAGATCTATTTTTATGTATGCCATGATCACTGGATTATGTGGTCCAGAAAGAAATGAATCACAGCCATGAAGAAACTATGAAGAAAACCAGTGTGGTGAACCTTGATAAACTTTTAGATAACTTCTCAGAGATAGAAAAGGTAAGTGAAGAAGGTAAAAATGTTGAAACTGCTATTTATAAATATTTTGCGACATTTTAATAAGCTTTTCAAGTGGAAATTTCTTCTCAGTATCAGCTTATTCTTACTGATATGCCTTGTAATACCAACTTTGTTTGGAAAGTGCATTGACTGTATCTCAGGGTGATACGAGTGACTTCTGTGAAGTCTGAGAAGCTTTTGTTTTCTGTGCTAGAATTTTAATGGAGCTGAGGCCAATTTTGGTTTCTCAGGAAAAGTGTGGAAATGTCCGTTTGTATCAGAAGCTGCTTCTGGAGATAACAGTATCACACATCTTTGCTGGACTATCCTTTCAGAATTGTTCCTTGTTCTAGAAAAACGTCATTGACATAGCAGGAGCATCTGTTCTTATATTCCATATGCATTGAGCTCTCTTTATTTCATGTATATGTCAGTTCTTAAAAGATTGATCCACTGAGGAAAATTAGTACTGTATTTCTTGTTAGCCCTGCGTTGGCCACCTCTGGTGGCTGATCCTGATCAGTAAATCCATAGTAGAGATAATATGAAAGGGGCACCTGAAATAAGTTTAGCATTTCTCATGGAAAAAAACAATTCCTACCAAATACCAAAACCATTATACCAATTGCTATTCACACCCATTACTCATATTGGCGCTCAGTGAGGGCATTAACAGCCTCTTATGCAAAGCCATATGTCACATTAAGAACATGGGGTTTCCCTGAGCCCTTTATATTTGATCAGCCTGTCAGCTTCCCAAGAAAGTTGAGGCCCTTGCGCCCATACAGCCTTCCGGCATTCCATATGGGGACTCTACCAAGCAGCCCACTGTATCAGAGGATGATTCAACGAACCTATTCAGGGACTGCACTGACAGCAGCACTGAGTCAAATCCCTTATCAAGTTTATGCAAACCAAGTTTTATTGTATAAAATACAGATTGTGACATCTAAGGTTTAGAGATTGTTGTTGATAGTAGACTGACTTCAAGAACAATATATAGTCAATCTTTAGTTGTTAGTAACTGCTAGCGTATATTGATACTTCATGTGTGTAGAAGAGGTTCTTACCCAATAGGAGTCCCTGTGGGGGAGAAGAAAAGGTTCAGCCCATTAGCTGATCCCAAAAGTTACGATGGAGTCTTCCCTAACTTTCTCTCCTCATCAATCTATTTTTATACTATTTCTTTGTATTTAGGTGGAGCTTGAGTGACTCTAGTCATACATACCTTTATTACTGACTGGTGCAAAATTCTCTTGCTTTGCTCTTAAAGGTATAGTCAGTAAAACAGAGAGCACATGCTCAATGAGGAGTGGTCATGCCTGAGAGTCAGGTAACTTTCGGGATGGAGGTGTGTTTTGGTATTACAATGAACAAAGTTCACCTCAGGATAAAGATTTTGCCACAGTGCTTGGCACAGTGTCTACCATCTTTCTTGTTGGACAGCTGTTACACAGCTTATCATTCCCATCCTTACAGAGGTACAAATAGTCTCAGGGCAGGGTGTGGAACGAGGTTGTTTCACTCCATCCCCCATCAATCCGTTTTGTACCAGGACCAGGATGTGCTGCTGCGAAAACGAGTTCTTTGCATGCCAGCCGCACCTTTGTCCCAGAAGGTAGCAACTGTGTTATACTTTACGATGGAGATTTTTCTTATGATATAATAACTTCTGTTAGGATATAGACATTACCTTAGAGAAACTAATTTCCACCCCATAGTCATTTTCCTACACTGTAGAAAGAACCTTGCTGTGAATTGACCCAGACTGCAGACTACAGAATTGAGAAGAAACCAGTTTATAACTAGTGAAGTAAGTCAGCATTCTTAGTTCTGCAGGATGAACTCTCAATAGCACAGGCTCTCAAGTCTAGCGTCATTCTTCTCTGTAACGGAATTTCCAGAATGGGAAATAATACAGGCTTGTGACTGTAGTGTTGTGAAATTGTTACATTTTATGTTAATTTGAAACTCAAGACTTAAAACTTAGATCAAAAGATATTAAGTTGTTTTCCACTTTTCTAGAAAGTATCAGAAATTAATGAAGCAAATAATGTACTGGTTCTTCAACTGGAAAAATGCAACAGGTTGTTAACACTAAGCCAATCAAAGGAGGAATCAGTAAAAGAAGGTAAGTTATTTTTTAAAAACAGTATGATTTTTTCATATATTCAGAAAGTTCTGAGAAATATCTCCATTATTTTCAGTCCTATAAAATAAAAAAATAAGATAGCAAGGATCTAAGATATTGTATGAAAAACAGTAATGCTTAATCTTGGGTCACGTAATGGAAGCCATCTTATTGGTATAAATCAGATAACTTTAATCCACAAACATATTTTGAGAACTGCATTAAAGTAACTATTTTCCAGTTGATGTTAATATCCATCCACTTTAAGAGATTTTTGAATGTGTGCAGTACATATGAAAGAAAAACTTTCCTTTTGTGTTTTCTTTCATTTTTTTCCTCTTCGTCTTTTTTGACTCTGTTACCTCCAATGAAACAATGTATTGGCAGTGAGAGAGGGAGAGGATTAGATAAGCTTGGTGCACCCGATGGTGTTAACTGTGCTTAGTTGTTCACCTTTCCCTCCCCTACAGGCCTCTTGAGCTTCTAGTGAACTGCCACAGTTTACAATGCCAGCATTTTTAAGCAAACTAACAGTAGTTTTACTTAAAAGTGCTGGCCTGTGATTTGTGTTAATCCATAAACAGCTCAGACGTCTGTGTAGAACAACAGGGTCTACATTTGGGAAAAGTAAGGTCAGCGCTGACAGTATTGTGCCCCAAGCTGAGCTGTTGCATTGGTATCTGTATGACAAATGTTACGTTTCACCTAGTCGCCAGAAACGTTTTGCCCACTGAAAAATGAGCTAGATGCATTCCTGAATGAATATTTTGCCACTATCTGAAAGGTCAAAGCTTGCCTGTAATTGGGGATGGCATGTCAGACTGGTGGGGCCTGTGCTCCGAGATAACATAGAGAATTGTATTAGTCGCTTGTGTGATTTGGTTTGTCTGGGGACAGTCTGATAGCCCAGTTTGGGGTTTGGAATACATTTTCTCTGTACCATGCTGACTGTTCTATTGAAGTTTTAGTATTCCTATTTGAATTTTGCACACTTAAATGAATTCTGTAAGGACCTTGGGTACTGGTGGAATCTCAGTGTCTTGTTCTATCTTCACATCTCCTTAACTTCTATAAGACTGAAGAGCTATCCAAAGTGATTAGACTTATAATCTGTGTGAGGTTTAATCTCTGAAGAGGTCAGATTAAACAACGTGACAGCCCATTTTGTGGTTATAATGTCACTGTCAGGATTTTATCACAGTGACTTTTCCAACTTGGTTATAAGGTGTTAGGAATAGCTTATACTCCTTCAAGGTTGAGTTCGATTAAGCTGATGCCACAGCTGCACTCATGTTACTGTCAGCTTTAATGTGATCCAAAGTTTGGTTGTATTTCTCTTCTTTTGTGTAGCAGATGTCATTATGGTGCTAAATAGTTATGAATGGTAATAACAGTTAATATTGAGATGATTCAATTAAATGGCATTTAATATTTGACAGATGGGAATTTTAAGCCTCTATGTAATAATAAAAATGTTGCCAGCTAAAGGAGGAATTAAAGAGAAAACTATTAAATTTAAGGGTTTTTTTAATTCTATGTCTTTTTAGTTGGGTATTTAAAAAGTGAAATAATACCTAAGTACTTAGCCTAGAATTGTGGTTGCTTATTCTTCTGTAGTTTGCAGAGCTGCTGAAAGGTGCATCTTTTTCCAGAACTTTGGTCTCTGACAGGTCAACTTGCTAAAATTTAGGAAACAGGGTAGGAATAAACTTAGTTTCACGCTGGAGTGAGCTTGCCAGTTGGTTTCACTTAGATCTTCACTGGGACTTAAATAGTTTAGAATGATCGGAAATGAATTGAAAAAGCTATTGAGTGAGTGAGTGAAGTTTGATAACAATCCTAATCTATGCAGTTATAGCAAGAATCTTATTACATAGAATGACAAGTGACAAAAAGGGGAGTAGAAAACCAGTAGCAGTGCATATGGGAGGCATTTTATGTCAACAGTGGTTGGGTCTAGTTGGCTACTTATCAGGAAAGAGATCTTGTCCTTATGGACAGTTCTCTGAAAATATCAGTGATCCAAGAAGTAAACACAATGATAGGCATGATTATGGAAGAAATAGAGAAACAAACATCATGTCCCTGTGAAGCCTGTGATTATCATGTAATGTTCTGGTCCCCACACTTCTAAACGGACATAACAGAACTAGAAAAGGTCGCAAAGAAGGTGGCAAGGTTTGGTATTTTCAGGGAGGAGCAAGGGACAGGGAGCTGGGAACCGATCATGTAACAAGGCCCCCAGAGGTAGAGGCTTCACCAGCTGAAACTCACTCCCACCATACTCATGCAGAGCTGGTGCAGTGAGGGCGGCCAGGGTCAGGCAAAAGTCCACGTTACCAAACAAGTACATAGTGACGGAGCAGGTCCAAGGTCAAGATGGGAGGCTGAGTCAGGATCAGGTCCAGAAATGGTAACAAGGGCCAGACATGGTCTGGTGATCACTAGCATGTCCATAGTGAGGAGGCAGGTCTGAAATCAAGCCAGGAAGTCACTCCCCAGATCATGACCCGCATCTAGATGTACAGGGTATGTGGCTGCAACACAGCTGCAGCATGGCTCAAGGTAGGCTGAGGGCAAAAGCCTCAGCCTAAAAGCAGCTCCCAAGGGAAGGAGGGGCAGCCATTTCTGAGTTTTCTTCCAGCATTCTTCAAACAGCTTTTTTTCAAGGTCACCAGCTGTACTGTTTCTAAGTTGACCTTGAGCCCAACCGAACACCCAGGAGGTGGGTGCGGGAGAAAGCACTTAGGGCCCTCACAGGTTTGGTCACAATTTTGGAACATCTGAAGAAAGATTTAAGTTGACTGTAAACTTTTCAGCCTAAAGAGAAAGAATAAAGGTGATATGACTCATAGCTGTAAAATTATGAATGGCATAGAGAAAGTGACTAGGGAATGAGTATTCACTGTTTAGTGTAATAAGAGAACTAGATGGAAATCAAACTTGTTAATTGATTTAAAACAAACAAAAGGAGGAAGTTTTCCATATGTTACAAAATAAAGTTGTTAAATCAATTCCACAGAAGCGTGTGGATAACAGAAGTATAGATTAGTCCTAGAAAAACTCATGTAACAAAACTTTAAACATTTGTTAAACACAAAGGTAGTATCTCTCACTCAGGTCTCCCTTATTTTTGTGTTTTGGAAGCTGAGAGGACACACTAGGGGTGAGGTTTACCCAGCTTTTTTTTTGTTGTTCTTTCTTGGAGTATCTTCTACTGGGTATTGTGAAGCAGGATAGAGAACTGGATGAAACTTTGGTCTGACTCCTTAGAGCCATTTGTTTCTCTATTAAGCACAAAAGACAATGCAGGACAGTCATTCAGAAGCAAATCAAGAGGCTTAATTATTGTCAAAAAACAGAGAGAAATGGATTTATACAAAATAGATTTTTTTTAAAAGGAAATGAATAGATGGACAAAAAGAAGAAATTATTCTTACCAGAAAACCTATAGGATAAAAGCAGAGAAAGTGAAAGAGACAACTCAGGAAATCAGAGCAGCTGGGATGACTCCAGCAAGGACTGTGGAAGCAGAATGGACTGAAAACAGATGGAAGTCAGAAGAGAGATTCTAGCTTTGTAAATAGTAGTGCCTCACTTTGATGAGACAACAGTGAAATGATTTGAGGAGATAGTTATGCTGATATAACTGAAGAGAATGACCTCTGGAGCTGTTTTTTTTGTTTTTGTTTTGACATGATGGGAAAAAAATGTGGCTGGCAGAAGTCCAAGTAAAAATACCACAGCAATCAGTGTGAAATATGAACTAAAGTTTTAGCATCAGGGATAGTCAGGAAAAAGCAATTCTCAATAACATTGAAGTCAGTAGTTGTACAAATTAGTAGGGATATAGACATGAGGCAGAACTGTTGGAAAGCAAGCATTCTGGTCAATAAGTAAGAATGACTGCAGAGCTGTTAGTAGCAGTAATGAAAAAAGTGAAAAGGAGGAACTTGGAACAACATGGGACATCCAAGAGGTGGTTCTGAAAGCTACTTGATGATAAGGAAGTAAAAAATAAATGAGAGATGCCAAGGGGATAGAATGTATTTAGAAATTAAGACAGTTATCATGGCTGTTCTGTTAGGTTAACGTGCTTACCAATAAGATAAACACTTGAAGTATCATGGCATGAAGTGCTTATAAGTTTATATTTTTGAACTGTATGGTGATCAGAAAGCAGACTTTCACAGAACATCTTGGTCAGCAAATTGCTATAATCTGCAGCGGATGCTGTCAGAGGAACCTTCAGGTAAACAGTTACCGTCTTACCAGAGATCAGCAGTGACTGTAACATTAAAAGTATTTCAAAAGGATATTACCATTGATGGAGTGATTATGAATTTTAATAAGTATATAATGTTTCTAAAGCACTTTGATTTTTCTTTTTGAAATGGATCAAAATGGTATTTGCACCTTTATCAAATTCACCTGCAACACTGACCCTTCAGAGGGGGTAATAGCATACTGTGTATTCAGAGTCAGAGCACTAAGTGTTGTGACTAAAGTTCAATTATTTGAAAAACCTTTGTGAAAGTCAAAGCACTGTGGGATTTGAAAAAACACCCTTTGTGAAAGTCAAAGCACTGTGGGATTTGAAAAAACACTCTATTATTGATGGGGTTATAGAGGGATCTGTGCAGAAATGAAGATGCAAGGGACCAAATGTAGCATTGATGATTCTATTCTGACTCTGGCTATAATTATCCTAACAGACTGTAGTTGTGAAACTGGCTTTTATGCAGTGATATTGCCAACTGTGGCTTAGAAAAAAAGATTTCTCCTCGCCTTATGTCCCAGGGTGCTTCCCAGAACCCAGCTCAGCCACATTTCCTGCAAGTATCATTTGAAGAGTTGGTCCAAAGACAACTGGGATGCTGCATCAATTCCTTGATGATCAAGGTCAACACACAATCTTAATGTATGTACATTCTCAAGTTGAAGAGCATTCTTAAATTCATCCTATTACAAATTTAACACAAAAGCAAGTGCATTTATAGGATAGGTAAGCAACTCAGCTTTAGAATGTAAGGCTTTTCAGTAGACCACAAAGCAATTCACAGAACATCTAAGGAAAAAAAACATGAGAGACCACATGCTGGTGAATGGTTAACATGTGATTCCAAATAAATATATTGCTTACAGCAGTGGAGCAGAGAGAAAGAACGCTATGGATGGAAAGGCTGTTCCACCTACCCTGAAGGCTTTGTGGCTACTAGTGGTGGTGGGATGGAGGAAATGGAATTTTATCCTGGCTGAAGAACTTGTTAGTATGAGAAACAGAAATAAATAGGAATTTCATTTCATGCCCCAAGAAATCTCCAGTAAGTACAAGTGAGAACCTGGGTGCTTCATGATATCCTTGATTGCCAGAAGTCTTTCTCTAGAACTGTTTAAGGTAAAAGAAGACTGGGAATTCTGAAGGAAATGCAAAGGAAGAAAGGAAACTTCTAAAACTCAAGGGAGAGAGGAAAGTAAAACACTTGATCCAAATATAAGGTGGGAAAAGATGAGGAACTGGGCAGGTGTATACATGTTCTGAAAGGTCATAAATGAGCTTTGGTTTGTCTTGATACGTTCTTTGCTAAACAAAGATGAGATTCAGGACCACAGTTTTTGTTTAGTGTGTATCATTGCAGATGCACTTAAGACCCAAGTCTAACTTTCTTGTTTTCTGCTCTTAATCATTTTCTGTGGTGAGTAAATGGGCTCTTCTGGTGCAGGCTACTGTTCTGAACTAAAATCTACTGTAGCTTATAAAAAGAAAGCAATCACATTATTGTTGATGGAATACTTAAGGTAGCTCTGTTTAGCATCTTCAGGATTGCATATTTGTTGATTTAGTATTTCAAATGTGTTTAAGGAAAAAGTGGTTGATGTAATTGCCCTATTAAAGAAAAGCCAATAGCTTCAGTTATAAATGCAGATGGAAGAAACTGCAATAAATTATAGATGTTAAAAATGGAAAAAGAGCACTTGGACTGTTCAGTCTTTCTGCATGTAGGGAATATTCTTTACAGGGATGGAACCACACAGAATCTAGAACAGATACTATGCCAGTGATCCACAAAGCTGCAACCATTTGGCAAAAGTTTGCTTTTTCTTCCTTAATATAGGCAAGCAGAACTTGTGGGTTCCCAGTATTTTTTCCAGTCATAACTGTAATTACATAAGGGATTTGCCAAGATATGTTGTTTAAAGATAAGAAACATAAGCAGGTATTCTTGGGCCTGGGCAAAAGGGTGGCTTGCACTTAAATAGCTGTGATTCATTGTAAGACTAGCTGCTGTCCTGTTGTTTATTCAAATGCATAGATGTCTTTCCAAAATGTGCATGAATTAAAAACATTTGGGTTTACTTGCATACATGTTCAAATGGGAGAAAATTTATAGTAGAACTAGTTGGTACAAATGGGCATGCTAACCTAGTGCTTCAAACTTTGAATAGAATTTTTCCACAAATGCTTTTGATCCAGTATGGGAACTGAGGGCAGGAAATGTTTTTGTGCTGTTCGTGCTCCCTCTACTGTTTTTTTGGAAGCATGGAATGGGAAAATACAGCTGGCTAACGTACTTGGATGCATGAAAGTTGATTTGGTGGAAGAACAGACTAGAGGTCAAAAAGACTGAGTGGAAAACTGAATCTCTGAGCTCGGATCTTAATTTGCCTTCCTGACTCCGTTTTTTGTAATGTAGTCTTTAATTATATGATCTACAATTTCAATAAAGTGTTGGTCTTATGAGATGAGTAACTGTTATTTAGTGTACTTTATCTGTTGTGGAAATTAAAAGCCACTTAAGAAATGCAGTGGTACTCTGAAAATAGAAAGAAAAGTTTTAAGAGCCAGCAACCTCAGTTTTAGTGACCCCAGTCTTCCCAGTCTTTGAATGTTTTGTAACTTTACTGATAAGGTTACAAGGAACAGAAGGGATAAAAATAGTATTTAATGAAAACCAACCATTATATTACAGGCAGTCCACAGAGTGTTCAAATGTTGAAAATACAATTTTAAAAAATAAAATTAAGAAATGCACATATGTAAACTGATAACAAGTTGCATGTATATACATACACATAACTATTTTGTTCAAAATTAGATAATGGGTATTTAGTACAATAATCTGAATCTCTTATGTTGAGCCACAAGATGAAGGTTAGTATGCACTAAAAAGGGGTGAGAAACTGCAATAAGTGGAAAGTGTTGGTCTTGTTAAAAAGAATCTTGTCAAAAATACTGTCAGGAAAGTAAGCCTCACTTTCATTAATTACATCAAATTGCTGGAATGCTGATATGGAAAACTTGTATTATTGCCCAGAAAACAGTAACATCCTTGTTTTCTGCCTAGAAACAAAAAGTAAGTTTTATGAAATTGTTTCTATTGCTTGATAAAACTGGTTTTAGTCTATCATCAAACTAAAAGCTAAAAATAAGCAGTAACCATGTAATCCAGATTATTTCTATGGTTGGTAAGAAGACTTAGACTAATATTTAATCAAGATTATTTAAAAATGTTTGATAAAAGTTTATAAACAAAATATAAAATTAAAATGGTGATGAAATTATTCAAAAATACTGGATTTTTCATTTGTTCTAGAATGTTCTGCTCTACAGAATGTGATAAAGGGTCTAACACAAACCATTGAAAATCAGTGTAATGTGAAAGGTAAAGCAAAAATATTCTTATATATACTGTTCTTATATATACTGCACTGTAATACAGAATGAGCAGGCATTTATTTTTTTTATAATATTTACTTTTTTTTAAAAGAGAAACTCACTAGCAGCCAAACAGAAAGGAAAAAATTATACCTAAAATCGATCTTGTGCAGATTTTAGTGGTCTGTATGCTTAATGAATGTCTGTTGCTATTATCGCCCATGTAAAAGAAGTTCTGCCTCAGTGGGGTTTTTTTTTAATCAATAGTTGGACTGTATTTCAGCATAGCACAAGCAATTTTACAAAAAGTGAGAAAGAATCATTCAGCTGTTGGACTATAGTCTATTGAAGTGTTTATGAATAGTTTTTATCACTTTGTTAAACCAGAGAGTTTTAATCCTCAGTGTGATTATATTGAAATTTAGCTATTATCTATAAATACTTGACAATTACTCATTGCTATTTTAAAATAGAATATATAAATATTTGCTATATCTTTATACCATAGTTTAGCTGTACACCATGTAGTTAATTTTATACCCATTATGTGTTCAAGTCTTATTAGCAAAAAATATTAATAAACCTCTAAAAATTTTAAGTATATGGCTGCCTTTAATACTCAAAATGACCATTATTTGCTTTTTCTAAATTCTGTTTTTGAGATACTACTTTGTGGTTTTTGGGAAACAAGTATTTAAACAAAGTTGTTTCTTCCAATTCAAAACTGTTGTAGCCATGATAATAATCTTTTATTTTCTGAGCCAAAGAACTTTGTATCTAGATTTTCTTGAATGCATCAGTTTTCAGAAGGCTAAAGACAGTTCAAATAGTAATACCAGGCAAATATTGTTAAACTATAATTTTTCTTGTTAAACAAATGGAGACTGAGATTATGTAGTTCTGTAAATGATTATTATAGTGTCTACAAAAAGATTTCTTAAAGTGCAGACAAGTCAAAAAATGAAAGTAATGTCCTTATTCTGCTTTCATGATAATAATACTGTCAAAATGTAATTGTTAGTGTATCATACAGTTTTTTATTTATGTAGATGAAAATGATAGACTGAAAGGTACCATTCACATCTTGGAAGAGAAATTAAAGGCTTGTGAACAGGTACATCACAACTGATCGTTCTTTACGTAGAGGAATAATATTTTATCTCTATTGTAGCAGTTCATGTATCTTTATATTCTTGGGTTTTCTCCTGATACCATTATTGTAGCACTTTCCCTAACATTTATCATGTGTAAAAAGAGAAGAGTTGTTCTCATGACAGTATCCATATGAAAATGTGTTGGAGGGTCTAAGAGGTCAAAACTATTAAGTACACAGAACTCTGGTTCAATGTAAGATGCACTTATTTTCTTTGGCTGTATTTAGCTTTAAATTCACCTTTACATTCTAAAATTTATAATCCCTTGCATTAAAATACATTTTTGTGTGGAAATAAGGTTTTGATATTCACAATGCCTGCTGTACTACCAGAGAATAAACTGTCTGAATTGTGTTTATAGTTTCTCTGGGAGTAAATACTACAAAGATAGTAGCTCTCTACTTTTTATATATGCCTCATAATAAATTCACTTTACCATGTTTCTACTTTTTATCTACTCCACTCATTTTTGGAAAGGAGGCAACACCAGCAGGGCTAGTCACAAGTTGTGTTTGTTGTCTGTGCTAAGATTGCAGATCTGTTACCTGTATAGGATTAGGAATCTCACTGCTGGTTTTCTTTGTTTGTCTTTCTACTAACTATGAGCAAAAATTAAATTTTTTTATACCAATAGAGCTGTTATCTTGACAGTTTGAGAATAAAATAAGTAATGCCTTCTGAAAGATATGAGAAAACCATGATTCTGTGCATGTATGGGCATGGTGGAACTTCCTCGTTGTTCTGCAAGGCATTTACTTGACTGTGTCCATATAGACTACTACCACTAATCAGTAACTGGCTTTGTGAGTGCCTCTGAGCATTGCTCTGGTGGGTGGATACCTAACTTGTCAGAAGACTCCTACAAGAGCTTTGAAGTAAGCTCCTCTACATTGGTAGCCACAGCCAATTCCTTGATAATTCTGGAGTAGTCATTGCACAAAACTTAAAACAGATATGCCCAAACTCTTCACTTGAGTATCAGTGCCACCAGTATCACTTACTGCTGATACCGCTGTTGTTTCTACTGCTGCCAGTGTGAAGTTGAGGAATCCTTGGTATAAGCAATGTTAAGAAAACTCATACTTTAAATACCATTTTTATTATACGATCTTACAGTCAAAAATCCACAAAAGTAAAACTGTAGTCACTTAATTAACTGCAGCATTGTATCAGATCCTGGATTGGGGAAAGGAATATTACCTCTCCATTTGCCTGTTCTCCTAATTAGTACAGTTTCTAATTTTATATTAACCGATAGCTGTAGTAAAATGAAGTCTGGTACATTTTTCATCTTTGGACTTCAGACAGATTGTATTAAGAAGTAATTCAGCCTTTTGAATTTACTAGATCAAGGATAAAACAAGTACTGAATTATAGAGTACCATGTGTTTTTACATGAATGTTGTGCTTTGCAGAAGGCTAAGAGCAGAGAAACCTCAAGATTCTTATGAAGCTTTTTACATTTGCAGGAATATAAAGGTCAGATTGAGAAACTCATGGTAGAAATTAAAAACAAAGACGAAGACCACAAATTAGAAATAACACAACTGAATTGTGATATAAGAAAAAAAAGTAAGTTCTCTGAAGATTGAATGCACTGGGTAAAACGTGTTGTAACCTGTCGGAGCTATACTTCACCTAGGATAAGTACAAGGTCCACTTCTTAGTGGGAACACATGAAACCTAGAAGAGGGCAGTGTTTAATTGATTTATCTTTGGTCAAGAGAGTAGACAGTAGCAATGAGGCAACACTATAGCAAAACAGGATAAGAAGAAATTCCCAAACAGGTGAACAGATGCTGGGGACTTGGACCTCAAAATCTGAAGGATAAAATTTTGGGTTAAGTGTTGACTGGAAAATTGCTTTGTACTATAAGCTAGACTGCTGTTAGAGTGTTTTAGCTACGCTCAGGACAGTAGGAGATTATTTTCACCAATAAATAATACCTGCAATGAGAAAAAACTGATTTAAATATTATTTTTTTCCATTATTGGCACAGCCTTGAAGGGTAGGATTTTTTTGGTCATCCACGTAGCTGAAAAGAGCCAGACAAACTCTTTGTAAAATGTGATGCTTCTTTAAAGCAACTCCATCTTAGTGCAATGGGACAGGGTAGTTTTCACATAGTTTTAGAGCAAGTTTATTACTTGAATTAAATTGTTTTCATGTGAAATAAAGTTTTAATATTTGGGAAATTACATTATTTCTCCATGTAACATCTTCTATAATCATCCTATTTGGTGTTACTGTTTCACTAGTTGAAGTAAAAGAAGTGGAGTACAGAGAACAGAGAGAGAAAAAAGAACTGGAAATATTAGAGCTCACTAGACAGTTGAAAATTCAAAATGAAGAGAAGCAGAATGAAATAATTAAACTGCAGATAGAGGTATGCAATACAAAGCTGAGTTAAAGATCAGCTGGGCATTGGGTAAACTTACGTAGTGACTGTGTAGTGAAAAATGTTCATTAGTACTTAACAAAGTAGTATGACGGAATCTAAGAACCTTCAAAAATTATTGTCTCGACAAAGATCAGTGGTGTATGCTCCCTTCCATAATGGTATCTGAGTTGCTTCTGCTCAGGAATTGAGTTCTACCTACTGCATAGGGATACTGAAGTTTGTTGTGTTCTTGTTTTAAATTATTTTGAAAATTTTGATAGTTTTTGAGCTATAAAAAAATAAATAATGTTTTCTGCTTATTTTTATTCTTTCTAATTTCTGAATGCTGGGAAGATACTCTCTTTTATAAAGTTCCAAGAATTTAAGCACTTCTAATCCTGCAGAGATTTGAGTCACAGAATTCAACGTGTATGTCATGGCTCAGGTTTTAAGCCACTTTGATTACAGAAATAATTAAGGAAATACTTCAAACCTTTCACATATCAAAAAAAAAAAAAAGGTGTGAAAGTGCTTGGGCTGAGTTATCCTTGGAATGTGTGGGAATGGTTTTTAACATCAATTGTATGGTTCTATGATCTGCATTTTCTCCTCCTTCACATGCAGCTGTGGAGCATTCAAATTTGTTTTTACTAGTTGTTTTGTATGTCTACATGTATTTGGTTTATCATATTTGTACTGTTTACTTTTTGCAATATTTTGAGCCATTTTTTTAAGAAACATAGCTGGTAGTTGCATTCTTTTAAAATAAACTTAAGTAGCTTCATTGTCCTAGGATTACATAGTTGGTAAGATTGCTGTTACTACTTTCAGGTATGAAATCCAATTTTAAAGAAGTGAAACTTACACTTGTATTATTTAACATACTTTTTTTCCTGTTGGTTCTTAATGTTTTGTCTTTTCCTGATTCTTTCAGTTTAATGCTAAATTAGCAAGAGTTCAGAACAAAACAACAAAATCATTTTCAGATGCTTCCGTCTTGCCACAAAGTATCTATAGAAGGGTACGTGCTTTAATAGCCTGTAGTCTGCAGATACTAAATATTATTATAGCCTATTTCAAACAACAGTTCCCTGGGGTTTTAATGTGTTTGTTCTGTAACAAAACCTGGGGGGAGGGGTGGGTCATGCCTTATAGGGCCATCTTACTCTCCCAAACATCCCTCCCACCTCTAGACAACTAATTTCATGTGTCTTTGCACTGATGTTGATACAGGTAGGATTTGACAACAAAAGCCCACATGTGAAGTAGTTTTACTTCAGCATTTGTTAACCTGGGAACTTAAGATAGAAGTTACATAAATGACTGTGATATAAATTATCTATGTGCATCGCTGTTTTATAGGCTTCGGACTTCGGGATGTCACAAAAAATAGGATGGTGGGAAAGTCATCTTTGTAATTTTGTGATAAAAAATACTGAGAAAAATGCTCTTGTTAGAATATTTCTCATTAGCAATAGCATATTGTACTGTTAAATAATTTTATATGATGTTTAACAATTAAGCCTCTGCTTGCATTTTTACAGAAGCTGCAGCATCTCCAAGAGGAGAAAAACAAGGAAATTGAAATTCTCCGAAACACCATAAAAGACTTAGAGCAACGTCTTAAAAAAGGCCAGGACTTGCACCTCAAACGGAAGCGATTTTGAGTAAAGTAGTACATACAAAGAGAAATAGAAACAGTGTCTTTCAAACTGTGCACCTGAAATTAAAAACAAAATATGAAGAAATACGGAATATTTTTTTATTGAAAACACTCTCGTCCAATATTCCAAAGGCATGCATTCTGTGTATATTCAGTACTACTTTCTTGCTAATCAGCATTCACAATAAAAAGATTCAGGTTTTGTAGGAGTAATAATTTCCCTATTAAACCATCATTAATTATGGTGTACACTTTCAAAGCAGTTTTCCATTATTCAATGTTCTTTTCTTCATCCATGAATCCTTCGAAAAACTGTATTTTTCCTTTAACTCAGTTAATCAAAGATTAGGAATGCTAAGCTACAGATAGAGAAGTTATACAAGTTTAAGTGGTATATTACCTTACTAATCAATACAGATTTATCAGATTCAGCACTGTTATAAATGAAGATAAACATTAAACCAAGATTAAATTTGTTCTGCCCCTCCCTCAGTATTGATACTGATTCTGCATTAAGACTTGTTAACACTGCTTATCACTTTAGGCATGATCTTACTGATTCAGCGGGATTTTACAAGCTGTAGTAGTATATATTAATGGACCCTGATACCATATCTATGCCATAAAAGTTAAGCATATAAATTGGTTACTTTAAAATAATGCAATTACTGCTTATAATCTTACATTTGAGATAAAAAGTTATTTTGGCACGTTGCTTAGGAATAAGCTTTTCTTGTACATAATTTGTATCTCTAGGTTAAGAAGAAATCCCCAAAACTTTTTAATATATTGCATCTTTTTAATAAAAGATGATTAAAATATCTCTTTTGGTTATCTTCTATTCTTGATTGCAAAACATCAGACAAGGAGCCCCTAGGTCATAGTTTATGCTCCTGTCCTCACAAATGCAAGCAGAATGTTAGAAGAGAAACAAGAAAGACAAATTAACCAAGAATGCAGACACCTTCCCAGTGCAACTGAAAAACAAACTACAGGTCAACTGAATTCCTTTAAATTAAAAAGTTTTTTCACTGATGGAATTTGACAGGTATTGTGTAATTCTGAGCACCGCTCTAAAAGTCTACTTCTTTGCAATATTTTAACTGCACGTACCTGTCTTAGTGTAATTTTTAATTGTGGGTAGGAAAAACACTTAAATCTTAAATAATTTTTCCACTCTTGCAACTATCTGAATATAGGTAGTGAGACTCCCTTGCATTTTTAAGGTGCTTAGTTTGTTCTTCAGGTTCAGTTTCTTGCCTTTTCCTGTCACTGTCAGGTGTCACTAGTTTCACTTGCTCCTGCTGCTGGTGACTGTCAGGCAGCAGAGAGCGGACGTCACTGTCAAGATTCAGTGATGTCCTCTGCTAACAGCTGGCCATGTCACCTGCAAGAATTTGGAAGTGCTCCACGACACTGTCAAGTGACAGAATTTCCTAGCTCTTCAAACAAAAGGTGTCGACAATGACAGCATCAGCTACTCGAAGCTGAGTCTGATGCTGTCGGCCAATTTCAAGTTAACTGGTTTTTACAGCTGGTTTTCCCCTTTTTTCATAGCTTTTTATCTTGTGTAATTTCCAAACCTTCTTCTGGAGGAACAGTGTCTACCTGTTCATGACTACCTGTCTGATCATGTCTGTTATGGCCAAAAACTCTATGACGCCGGCCGCTATGAGGATGATGTCTCTGAGTTTCAGAAGGAGCCTCGTGGTTCTCATTTTTGGAATGACGACTGCCCTGGCGATGGTGGTGGTGTTGTCTATGTCTATGCAGGTTGTGGTGATGTGAATGTTGACCAGCTGGTTTGGGTTCTACCTCTGCTAGCTTTTCATCTGCTTTTTTAGTGATGTTTTCACATATACCATCAATATCGGGTTCCTGCAAAAACAGAAGCTTGCATTAAATACAAGTCATTATATTTAATTTAACTAGTTGTAAAACATTATCTTAACATTTTTGTAGAACTTGAAACCCAATTTTACATTACTTGTCCTACTTTCCTGACGAAAGATATGACCATATCAAAAAGAACCTTGTTTTACACCACCACTGATAACTAGACAGAGCTCTTAATGTAAGCTTTTAGGAATTGTAATTTAAGTAAATGCTAATAAAAAGTATTCTTTTTCTAGGATCCCATGTCTGACCTGTCTGAGGCCTACATTTAACTGCAAAACTATGATGGGATCAAAAATTATTCTTCTCATTGAACTTTCATGACTATGTATCTACGTTTTGTAATAAGCCTTAAAGTAGTTCTGATCTTTAGTTGTATCTACAACAAACCTACCTTTCTTTTGTAATAGTAACAATAATTTGTCACCTTGAATTATCACTTTTTTCAAGTAACTATTGCATACTGTATTTAGATATAAACTAAAAGGAATAGTAACTCAAACCAGCTTGAATTTGTTTTTAAAAAAATTACTATTTACGTACCTACTCATCCCCAAAAACTAGAGTAGCTAATTGCTCACTAGCTGTACATAACTCGAGGAACCGAATTAGCATCCAAGATTGCATTTAGATTTCTGAAAATGATTTGCATTTCTATCAAGGACAGGCATTCAGATAATCAGTCTATTATAAATTACATCTAATTCACTTTGAAAAATGTTTAAAAGCTCTCTGTCAAGACACATGAAATGTGTTAATTCTAAATCACGTCTTTTGGGATATTTTTTTTTTAAGTACCAGTCAAATCCACTTTCCTTTCCTGGTATATATAAAATGAAACAAGAAAATACCACGTAAGAGCAGTTTCCACACTTGTTTTCACAGTACGCAATCTTAATAGCTTCTTCTACATATTGGAAAGACAGGAAGGAGTAGGGCAGACCCAGGTGATACACTAGACGGCCGCATCTAAAAAGAGAAAGAACTTTGTGGTTACATATATATAAACATATACCTAAAATTACATATATCTTCTTATCATACCTTGTTTTATTCATGTTAGTCCACCCATACTGTGCAGTCCCATGGAGAGTGTTTCTGTCTAAGGAGATTATGGCCAAAAACAGTATCGGCCTTACAAACATTTGCCCACTCAACTGCATTGGTCAGTAGTGTGAAGCTGGATTTCTGGCTGACATAATACCTCTGCTGGCAGAAGCCTCTAGTTCAGTGGCATTTAGACTAGCAAAGGTACACTCATTACAGACTTACCTTGCTAATGAGGAGGGCTGTTTGCATAGCAGCACAAATCGACACATGGTTGTTGCATCCTTACAAGGAATGTTTGTATGCAACTTGTATTTTGATTAGAATGTGCATTGCCATGCATCTAAATTACTGATTCAATGCGCATGAGGGGATTTTTGTGATGCCTGTTTGCCCCATGTCTGTACTTAAATGTTCTGGTATGGACTTGACTACACAACTGGTACATTCAAAGGAGCTGGAGTAACGCAGAACTTGTACACAGGGGCACCTTGTGAAGTACCCCACCTGCAATGTCAACACTCCAGCCTTAGCTCCCTTCATGTCTGCAGTGCGTGTTTAGGACTAGTGACAGGCAAAGACTTCATTGCCCATAAAGGCACAATAAGGACATACATTCCCAGAACCATAATGTATCATGCCCAGACTTGTGCCAAACCCATTCATAGTGTAGGTGTATCCTACATGTCAACGAAACTGTTCAGCCTTTCAAATGCTGTGGGCCAGGCATCAGCTTTGGGGCCCCTGCATGAACTACGCACAGCCTGTTCTGTTTGTCTGTCATATGGCAGCAACCTTCCATACATAGAAGTATTTGCTTCTGTAACATACAATAATTTTCTAAGGATCACTCCAGTGATAGTTTAATCCCACAAGCCTAATTTAGCTAATTAATTCAATTTAATCATATTAGTAAAAAAAAGTAACTTTCTAATTCTTTATTAAACTTACTTATGCTTCAGTATGAACTAAGAATGTTCATTACAGTAACATAACTGTAATTAAGATGGACATGTTAGAAGTGCAGGACTTGTGGAATACTTTCTACCACATCAAGACTGAAAAATCAGGATTTCAATTAAAGAGTTATTACTGATTCTGACAAAAGATACATGTCCCAAAATCCTGTGATCAAAAAGCTATTTTCTTCCAAAGTTTTAAGTTTCATCTATAAACTATTTTTTCCATATCGCTACATGACATTTTCAACAACTCTGGTAAAAATGTTTTCTCGAGAACTCTGATAGATTTTCTTATTTAATTCTGCTTTCACATGCATGGATATAATGAAGTTGTCTGCAAATAATAACAGTGTAAGACCAGAATCGTGCTAACAAATTCTGCACTCAGTTATATTAATCTAAATCCACAGTAATGATAAAGACAAAATTATTTATCCCGAACTTACTTAAGCAAAAGCAGACTTTTCTTTTGTAGCTTCCTTTTCCAGTAAAAATGCAAGCGCTTTACTTAGTGCAACTTAGAAGTTGATTGTGATGTCTTTCTTGTGAGGTAATCAAGTTATTTACAAATGAATGAAATAATATAGAGATTTGCAAAGCACTACTCTAAATACATGCAAATAATTTCCTGTGTTCCCCACTAAATACAGACCTGTCATAGATAAGAAAGTCATCTTTGTTTCCATTCAAGGTAGTCCAGACATCATCTTGCTGTTCATCTTGCTGGTAGACAGTAATATAGTCTGAAACACTTTCTTTCAGTAGGTGAAATTTCCTCCGGGAATAAGTTCCCTGATGGTTCACAACTACATATGAGATATTGACCAGTCCTTCATTCTCTAACGTCACTCGCAGGTCCTCCAATCTAGTGGAGAATGTAAAGAAGCAAGACCATAAATCATTCGAATCACAACATTTGTGACACTCAACAAAAGTTCATATGCTCCATCTTGCTTTTGTAACAGTGACTGTTATTTTCTCCCACCTTCAATGGCAACAATCCAACACTATTAAAACATTCTTGCCATTGGCCATGATTATCAACTACACTGTCACCAAAGCAGACTGCAATAGCTAATATGCCATGGGTCCTGTCCTTGTAAGTAGAATGTAGTACTAGGTAAAGCAGACATCTGTCTTCAGACTGCATTCAGTGTTATTTTTATTTCAATCCTTTCACGCTCTTCATGGTCTAACACAGTTTATGTGATTACTTTATTTAAATGCTGAGGTTTTGGTCACATGGTTAAAGAATGTATACTGTAAATACAGTGGGACAAGAAAGCAAACTTGCAGTAAAAGGCCGGTGACAGTTCTCCCACTCATCTTGACATGGCTATTTTCTATAATAGCCAGAAAAGGGATATTACAGCAACTGGGTCAAAAGGATGTCTATAGAATGTGTGCATGGCCTGGCTGTCAGTTATTAGTCTTCCCCTTTGGCATTCCTTCACAAAAGTCTTTCTTTGCTCTATAGAACAGAAAGCTGTTTTCTTGTTGTACGGATGTGGGCTTTTTTTCCTTTTCATTTGTATCCCTCCTATTGAATGGCCCTAGAAAACCCTCTCATTATTTTCAGTTTCAGGAAATAGTCCAGAGCTTGAAAGAGACTTTGAAACTTTTCTAAAATGTACAGAATCAAACCCAACTACCTTGAAAGCCCACTTTTGACTTTGATGGAGCCAGAGATTTACCACCACTTTTTAAAACCCAGTTCTTGAAAAACTTGTGAAGACCATTATAATACGAAATTATCTAGCCTAGAGGGGGGAAACTAAGATGTTATTGCAGTGATTAAAATCAAGTTCTGAAACTGGCACTATGAAATTTTAAACCAAAATTATTTCACAATCACTAAATAAATCCAGGATATGGTCTGGATGCAACTCCTGTTTGGGTCAGGTCAAATTTTTTTTCTTGCTGCTGTTACTGTCATAATACCTAATTATTTGTACAGAAGTAGGTTCTAGAAACCAGAGCACCAATGTCCCAGGTCTTGTATGAGAACATAAGATTGATAACTCCCCTGAATGCTTCATCTATTTTTCGAAAGGCCGGTCTTTACCTTATGTTCTGGATTTTTTTTTTATCTAAGACCTCTGAACAGGGACTGGGAAAGCACATTAAAGGCCCATGTTTTGATTTGCCTTTTCCCCTACAGATCTTACATAAAAAATGAGTGATCATGGACCTCTCTGTTTCAAGTGTTCTAGCCATGTCAGAGAATTATGTTTCTTGGCTTCAGCATCTTTACTGCATTAATAATCTTTGCCAGCTGAAGCACAGCTCTTGAGGAACTGTTTCTGTTGGGTTTTCATGTGTTCTGGGTTTCATGAAAGTTAAGGTGATCGTACTTTTACACTGTAAATACAATCTGGGGAAGATTAGTCAGTCAGGACTACGTCAAGAGATGAAGAATCTGAGCCACTGGCACAGAATGCTTCTGCTGAGAGTTAACCTAGTCACTGGGTCACACATTCCAGCTGGGATGGTGGCATTTAAGGAAGCCAGAGTTCACTGAGTTCATCAGTAGTTGGGGACATGTATTATCCTCACATGGCATTTAAAAAGTGACCATTTATGTTTTAACAAAAACTGGGAAAAAGATTCACGCTTACCTGGAAGCCTGCAGCAGGCACAAATATCAGCTAGCTTGGAGGAGAGCCACCACTGTCACTGAGCCCCTAGAGTTCAGCATTGGGTTCTCCTCCCCAATACGCCATTCTGGGGGCTCCTTGCAGTTCTGGATCTCTGCCCCTCCTCCTGGGAGGAGACAGAGAGCCAGAACTAGCCCCAGCCCTGCCCACATGGCTGGGCTTTATCTTTAAAGAGAGAAAATAAACAAAATTAGATCAATGCTTAAACAGACTTGAGACTCTGAAATTTCCATAACAAAACACAGCAGGATATTGGCTCCATGAAGTTTAAAAACAAACAAACAAACAAACAAACTGTAAGAATAAATTTGAGCTTGCTTATTGCACGATCCTACTTATTTCATTCTGCAGCAGAGTTCCCCGATAATAAACAGGCAGTATTTTTTGATTTTGTTGTATGTAAACAGCTGAAAAGTAAGTGTTCAGAATAACTGGATTTTCTCTTAATGCTACTAGGTTGTTCCTTCTTCTTTGTAATTTCTTCTTGACTGTTTTTAATAGTTCAGTGATTTTGAAGTGGCCTTCCTCTTTCTCATGTTTTGAAATCAGTTGTGCTGAGCCAGTTTACACCAGGAAGAATCTAGACCAGTTCACTTCAGATTCCAGAGTAATTCCACTGACTTAAAAGTGCTTGCTAGCAGAATTTAAAAAAAAATAAATTAAAAACAAACTTAAAGACTTTTACAAGTCAGTCTGTAGTATCTGGTCTGGGTCATATTGAGAAAAATATCTTAAGAATGCAAGCTCTACAAACAATTTTGCAAAAACAGGAAATGAAAACTGAGTTTGAGGGTTCCCCAGATCTTACAAAAATCTCCTAGCCCCACAGAGTCCACCTAATATTTCTGAAAATCAAAGTATATGAGAAATTCTGTTATTATATTTTCCTTTTATTCCATTAACATAATTATTTTGGCTTAATATGTTCAGAAAACACCTATTATTAAGAAATACGTAAAATCATTAAATTGCTTCCCAGCATGTCCTAGGTTCTGTAATTGCATAATTTCACCACTCACATCAGAATCTGGCAGTAGAAGAATGTTTTGAAAACACTAAGTTCTGATAAATAACATGCGTTCTATCTATCTGTCATATTCTAAAAAAAAAAAAAAAATTTAATAATTGATCTTTTTAAAAAAGTGCCAGCTGCTGCAAAGGCAACAACATTTGTGAAAACCATCTGACCCTAACGTTTCTTTTCTGCAGTTCTGCCAAAAGCATTTTAAATACACTACTCTGAAGATTAAACTGTGGTCAAATAGATATCAACAGGTCCAGTGGTTTACTCTTTCCACACATCTGGAAAGCTGCCCACCTTTATACACGTTATAAACACATGAAATGCCTATGCCATCTTGAGATCCTTCTATGCCTTTATAGCCTTCTGCAGCACTGGCATACAGCACCCAGCAACAGCTGTCTCGCCCTGTGAACTTCATGAGAGCTATGTTCTGCATTATACTTCTCTTTGTATTTCAGCTTTCTAGTTAGTCTCCAATGGAAATTTCCACAGTCAGCCTTCGCAGCCAAAGACACAAGCAGACACTGCCAAATCTTAAGTCATGAAGCTCTTCCATAGCAAAACCAGCACACTTACCCTTTCCTCCCCCCACTCCTTGGCAGCGCAGCTTAACTCCGCTGCAGAAGAAAACAGTGTGGGGAAACGGGCTGTGGTATTTATACAGCTCTTGTTTATCTCACTTTGCAGATACGGTTCAAAGTTCAGGGAGCTCCTTCTGAACGACCTTGCAAGCAAAGCAAAACCCTTTAGCAAAAGTAGGCAAAATATTTCTCTGTTAACTAATTCCGAGTGGAAACAATTTATCACAGAGAATGGCAAGTTATTTTTAATATAATGGCTTTGAATTTCAGGTTACGCAGTTTGTCAGTCACCCCAGTCGGCTGGAGGTAGTGGTACAGTCAGAGGAGGGGGGGTGGGCCAAAGAGTCATTATTTTCTGAACACACTGTTAACCACTGTGAGGGGGGAAAGGCACTTCTCTATTTATAAAAATGCTGAGCTAGCAGGTTTTCTCTGGTATGCTTTATCTGACATTTGCCTTAGAGAATGTTGTACCCTCTTTGAGGGCATGTACAGTACAGAGCTTCTCTTCCCCCGCTGCTCTTGATTACATCGCTGAGCTTTAAAACTTGCTTCTGTAGAACCTGCCAGTTTATCAAATTCTGTTGAAGGTTGGAGCCCAGATATTCAGCCATTTAAATCAATGCAGCTACATGAAAGCCGTGAAGCTCTACCAACTCACAATAGCCACTTAACTCTCTATATTACTCTGTTGTGTTTTCTTAACGCCATCAACACTGAGGTGTCTGCGGACATTCAGGTTAAACTGCTTCCTTACTCTCTTTCCTCTGTGAGAGAATTGTTTATGCACAGCATGTTTTATTTTGGCAGTGGTTTGCTTGAGTTTGATTTCCTTCAGTGTACATGTTATGTGCGTTTATGGAGAAATAAATGTTTAAAAACTTGATGTGCCCTTAGTTCTATGGCCTGATACTCTGTCTCCTGCACCGATGAGCTTTATTCTTCTGGCTGGGTGTGACAAATGGAACTGCTGACCTTGAGGTTTATCCTGTAAAAGTCCTATGCTCAAGTCAATGGAAAGAAGAACAAAGATCTGAAGTTTTATTCGATAGTCTTGGAGGACACGATGCAGAAAACAGACAGATATCACACTGGGACTGATTTTTCTATTTTTTTTAAGGTGGAATTTGCTCACATTCCTTATATTTTTAGAGCAACATATCCTTGTATATTTTGCTGGGTTGGGACCAAGCCCTCATACCTGTGATTATGTCCTTTGCTATTCTAAATGATAGATTATTTGCTGGGTTTCCTGCCTTGGGATGGGGTGTTGATTTTCAGTGTTAATAAAGTCCTGCAAGGTTGGCAGGAAGTAACTATTTGGTATGCATTATGTCTGTTAATTCCCAAACTAGCATTGCAGCAGCCAAAAAGAAATGAAGCAGGTACAGACCTGTTAATAGGGAGAGGAATAAAATGTAGCTCAGTAGTGACTGACAATTGGTCTTTTGCCAATTATTGCAACACAGGTGGAGATACTATCAAATAAAGAGTAATATGCCATTCCTATTTCATTTTCAGCTTTGTAGAGAGGGATGTGCACAAGGCTTGATTAACATGTGCTGAGCCTATAAGCGATATGCAATACCACTGCGTGCTGCTGAGCCAGCCCACAAGTACTGAAGAATAAAGGGTCCAGACAGAGTAAACTGAAATAAAGCAGCTAACTTAAAACAGCTGCCTTGCTATGGAAAGCACATTGAGGATCGTCATGTCCAGTGGTCTCTCCTGAAAAGTTAGTATTTCCTCCCATACAATATGTAGAGACACCTGCAGACCCTCCATTCCCTTACAGAGAGATGAGAAGCAGCTATTGTTAACAATTACCACTGTGCTAATAAAAACTATTTATTATATTGTTGTTATATTACATTGTATTTATGATAAACTTTATAATATTAAGGAGAGATGAAATATATTCATAGTGATAAGCCATAAGCATCATGCTTTATAACGTTCACCTTACCTGAGATCATTGTTCTGCCTCAAGTTTTATTGAGGAAGGAAGTTCCTTGGTCTTAAAGCAAGTGGTAGGGAATATTATAATGTTGGTTGTGTGTTTATATAGATCTAGTTCAGTTGGTTTAGAAATGTATAAACCCTAACTATGTTTAAGCCTCAGTTTGGGAGTGGAAAAAAAATTTTTTTACAAACAGTAGAATAAAGATGTTAGTGGTTGTTAAATTTACAGTCTAAGAGTCTGACCATTCAATTTCTTTTATTAGTCCCCCTTGAATTTGTAGGCTCTTGTAGCCCTTTGTCCCCAGCTTCTAAAGAAATAATTGTCTTAAATCTTAATTTTGCTTACAACTGCAAGTATTTTCTTAGTTGTTGAGTGTGTTCCAATCTCACTGCAGGAGGCAGCTATGAACTCTAATTTGGACAAGTCTTCAGTTTAAAACAATAATTTTTATAATTATCATCCTGTTTCTACTCTCTTACTTATTTGGGGGGAATAATGGTCTTGGTAGAAGTAACAGCCCCCTTCCCTTCTTATTGAGCTATTGCCTTTTTTGACATGTTTCAAATTTTTCAAAACAGCACAGCACAGAAATACCAGTGTCTTTGGAAATTAACTGAGGTTTGTTCTGTATTTTATCTAGATTGGTAACATATACATTTCTTTTAAAAATCTCAAAAGGACACGGAATTATGAGGCTGTCAGTAATTATATTCTGGTAAAATCTGCCATAGTGATTTGCAACGTGTGCAAATAATGAGGACAGAGGCAGAACACAGATCCAGCACGAATTCTATCATGAGACCTTAGGACTTCAGTGTCTGTTTTGCTCTTGTGACTAAGGATGTCACAAACAGGGAATTCAAAGTCCACTGGCAGATCGTAAGTCTCTACTGATTCTTCTCATGTCTTCTCATTTATAACAGAGTAGTTGTGTCAACTCAGTGGAGTTACTCATACTTTATAGTGGAATAAATGGCAACAAAACCAGGCTGTTGAGGTTTACTTAATGCTTACATAAACAAATTCCGATTTGTTTATGAGGCGTTACTCTTGGTTAAATGCTGTAATTAAAGGGTAATTTACGTGAAGGCTAAGAAAATACATTAAAGTAAATTCAGCAAAATAATTAGAACCACAAGTTCATTAGTTAAAGTAACTCGAGAAAGAAGGATAATGGTGCAATATTGGTCTCGTGCTCCTGTCATGTGAGATGCAGAGCAGCATAAGATAACCAGATGCATGCTTCTCAGAATTCAGCGGAAGCAACAAAAGCTGACATCATCTGATACAGGCCTGGAGTTTGTTTCAGTGAATGCAGGAACAGCTGATACATGCAATTGTCTACTTAAAAACAAAGTAAGACTTAAAGGAGCTCTGATCTTGTAGACAAATGTTTTGGTTTTCTGGTTGGAAATTCCCTCATAATAATAAAGTATCTTTCTCTACTTGAACCTATTTGTAGCAGACTGTAATTAGCAAGGAAAATATTTTTTTCTTCAGACATGTCCTAAGTCATAACCATTGCACAGGTTACAGATGCAAACTGACACTAGTTGCTGAATATCTACATGTATTCTGAGTTCCTTATTGGGTCTCTTTACTTTCTGCATTTGTCCTGCAATAATTCTATCAGCCTGCAAGTGCCCTCAGTGGGCCTAAAACCAATGGTCCTCTTGTAATTTGAAGGACAGACAAATTACCTTATGATGCCCAAGAGGTGGTTTAGAAGATCATAGCTGTATAACACCTTTGTATTTCTCAGTGCATTTAGTAATACTTGGCAGTCCTGTGATCTACAGAAGAAAACTGAAAATTCCTTCAGTTTGATGTGACTCTGATGAGGCTCCTGGTGTTGCGGTCACTAAATCAAAAAGAAACAAATGTAATCATGCAACGCCCAAAGCAAGGTCTCTGTACAGATCTCCTATATGGATCTCATATCCCACACAGTCATCAGTGATCCCTCTCTACAGGAATGATGCAGTTGCACCATTAATTTGGCAGGCAGCTTTAGGCTTTCCAGTACAGTGCATGAGTTAATGCATAACTGAAGTGATTAAAGACCAATGAATACAAAGAGAGTTAAACAGAAACCCTGATGTTTCTGTATTCAGACAGTTCTCTTTGCATTAACAGAGCAAGTCTTAAAGAGGATGTAACTGTGTCGTGGTTTAACCCTAGCCAGCACAAGCACCACACAGCCACTCGCTCACTCCCCCCCATAGTGGGATTGGGAGAGACTCAGAAGTGAGAAAACTCATGGGCTGAGATAAAGACAGTTTAATAGATAAAGCAAAAGCCGCACACATGAGCAAAGCAAAATAAGCAATTCATTCACTCCTTCCCATTGGCAGGCAGGTGTTCAGCCATCTCCATCACACGTAACAGTTACTTGGGAAGCCAAACGCCATCACTCTGAACATTGCTCGCTTCCTTCTTCCCCCAGCTTTATATGCTGAGCATGGTATGGAATATCACTTTGGTCAGTTGGGGTCAACTGTTCCAGCTGCATACCCTCTCAGCTTCTTGTGGAGAAGAAGCTGGGAGGGCAGGGGCAGTATGAGAAACTGAAAAAGTCCTTGGCTTAATGTAAACATTTTTTGGCAACAACATCAGTGTGTTATCAACATTATTCTCAGCACAAATCCAAAACATAGCCTTGTACTAGCCACGATGAAGAAAATTAACTCTATCTCAGCCAAAACCAGAACACACTGTAATCATAATTTCAGCAGTATCGTCGGCAATACATACAGTTCCCACTGAAGTCTTTATACCCAATAACTCTTCTTAGCAGATGTGGAGGAAAATTATTCATCAGGTAAATCCACAGGAGTTCATTCCAGGTGACTTTAAAGGCTTCTCACCAGAAACACCTGTAGAAGCGAGTTCCTGTTAATGATTTATAACAGGTCATCCAAGCATAGTTCACCACAATGAACCCTAGCCAGGGAATGGAAGTTATGACAGCACCATCCACGGGATTCAGTGACAATATACAGTGAACTTTAGAGGAAGTTCAAGTCCGTTCTTTGCTTATCCAGTGTAAAATACATGGTAACTGAAGTGAAAACTGGGTCCAGCTAATGAATAAGAGGGATTTGTATGAAAAAGCTCTCTTTCAAGAATTGTCAAATTGTGAATAAAAAAAATGGATGACATATTTTTGGTTAAATTTCTTTCTGTGGCCTATGTTGCATTATTTTCCTGAGAGTACAGCAGTGGCTGCAAACACCATGGTCTGCAAGAGATCTTAAGAGAGCTTGGGGACAGATTCAGATAGCTGAGTGCAAGATGGAGATTGTTTTGCATGAAATGGAGTCTGACAAACTAAAATACACGGCTTCAAATACATTATATTGAAGGTTTATTGTTGATGATCCTTCTTTTCAGATAGCATAGTCCTGGAATGCTGAACTGTGAAAAAAATCAAGAGTATGTGAATGTGCCACCAGCACCAGTAATGAAGGTATAACTGGCTAAATCAACCATCTTGTGGTGTTCTGTCCATCCTGGAAATTCGAAAGCAGCTGCCATTTCAGCATCAAAGCAGCAAATGGTGAACTGCTAAAACAATTTGGAGAAGAAATACAAAAGTAGATTGGTCTAAGTGGCAGTTTTCACTTAACAAAATATACTTTGCTGCTGCAGCACACAGGAAGCCGAGATTGATCACCATCTACTCCCACCATAAGTAAAAAACTATTCACAAAAAAAAAAAAAAACCAAAAAAGAGGCCTTCGAGTACCATAATGAATACCAAACCTAAGTATCTCAAGTGGTCTCTGTAGATAAATATTGTAGAGCAATACTGACCTTCTGAGGACTGGTGGAAGAACTGAACTGTTTATTAAATGTGTTCTCCACAAGAGCAGAGGGAGAGCTGACACATATGCTAGCAACAACAAATTCTGAACAGACTGATGACTGCCTCCTGTTTTCTGAAAGCTGCCGGAAGTCTGGAAGAGTCCGATCTTTATCTGATTTATATCAGTAAACATCATTCGATATGAGAGAAGGACATATAGCAGCTATCTTACAGTAACACCTTTCCTGTTTCATCATTGCCACTATTTAAAGGGTCAGCAATAGTGACTACCATTCAGCCCCTGCCTAGTTTTGATTTCTGTTAAGAAAGCTACATTAGTTTACAAATTGTGCCTTCAGCAGACAGTACTTTGCAAAATGTTCAGCAGCTGCAGTACCAGTTATTGATATATAGCTACTTCATGTCTGCAACACACACTCAGAATGTAATAGGTATGCCTGAAGTCAGCTGGATAACTGTGCACCTTCTACAAGTGCTAAATGCTTATTGATTGAATAGACTGGAATAGGTTCAATACTAGACTACATAAGGTAACTGTCATAAATTGATACTAACTGATGAAAAGATAGAAACACCATTACTAACCAGCTTCAGATTTCCAAGTATTTCCTATTATCCTGAGGAGTTACATTTTCGCAGAAAAATATAATTATTAACTAACATACATTTATTTTTGTGTATTTTGGATGAAATATGTATAACAGAAGTTGGCAGTCTTCTGACATGACATTCCTATGTTTTATTTTCCACAGATGCAGTTTTAAAGGTAACAATGAAGGCAAAGTAAAATTTTGATTACAGAACATTATTTCTTTATTATGTTGACAATGGGACAGCAAAGACTGGAGACCATTATATCTGATAAACATATTAGCCCTACCTTGACATTGGCGATTTTCCTATTTTTCCTATGGCTTTGGTCTCCTAGGTTCTGTCTAGTTGAGGGGAAGACCAAAATTACAGTAGCAGAACTGTTATAGCATTCCAGAATAAAGGGTGCAGAATGCAACACAGAGGGAATAACTCAGTGTTTGAAAGAAAGAGAAGTGAGAGTAGAGAAGATATGATGACATCTTGTCTGAGGACACTTTTGGAAGTCACCTTCACAAGCCATCACACTACTCCACATCACTGCAAATAGCAAAGACATGAAAAAAAATCTGCCCTGCAAAATTTAAGCAGCCACTATTGGTTGCTTCTATAAAATTGCTGTAATTTCATTTGTTCACATGTATTTGGATGGACCTTTTGGCTTGTCTGAGAATTCACACTGAACAGGCTTCATATCATGTTCTCTAATTACAGGCAATACCCGCTTTTGAGTCTCTTCATCCCATTCCAAAAGCACTGGCTCAAGTTGTGGAACCTGAAAAGTGAGTGAGTCCTGGTCCTGATAAGAAATAGTCATCACACTATGCCTCAGCATCTCACCAGTCAAGAGGTTTGCATGGCTGACTATTTGTAAGGACTCTTGTAGAACTACAGGAGCCGTGGGTCCCAGATTCACATGAAAACTCAAGGTGAGGTGAAACTCAAGGGAAGCCTTGGCTGTAGTGACCATGAAATGCTGTAGTTCAAGATCTTTAGGGCACTGAGGAGGCTGTGTAGCAAACTGATGACCCTGGACTTAGGAGAGCAGACTTTGACCTCTTCAGGTATCTGTTTGGTGGAGTCCCACAGGATAAAGCCCTGGAGGGAAGGGGGCCCTAAGAAAGCTGGTTAATACTCAGGGATCACCTCCTAAAAGCTCAGGAGTGATGCATCCCAACAAAGAGGAAGGCAGGCAAAAATGCCAGGAGGCCTGCATGGATGAACAAGAAACTCCTGGATAAACTTCAGCTCAAAAAAGAAGCCAACAGAGGGTGTAAGCAAGGATAGGTAGCCTGGGACAAATACAGAGAAATTGTCTGAGTGGGATCAGGTCAGGAATGCTAAAACCCTGACAGAATTAAATCTTGACAGGGACATAAAGGGCAACAAGAAAAGCTTCTGTAGGTACATTGGGGATAAAAGGAAGACTAGGGAAAATGTGGGCCCTCTCCAGAACGAAAGGGGAGACCTGGTTACCCAGGATGTGGAGATGGCTGAGGTACTCAAAGACTTTTTTGCCTCAGTCTTCACTGGAAAGGGCTCAAGCCACACCACCCAAGTCACAGAAGTTAAAGCCAAGGACTAGGAGAATGAAGAACTGCCCACTGTAGGAGAAGATCAGGTGCAAGATCACCTAAGGAACCTGAAGGTGCACAAGTGAGGGAGGTGATTCTCCCCCTCTACTTCTCTGGGCAACCTGTTCCAGTGCCTCACCACCCTCACAGTGAAAAATTTCTTCCTAATGTCTAGTCTAACATTGTTGTGGATGCCCCATCCCTGGAGGGGTTCAAGGCCAGGCTGGATGAGGCTTTGAGCAACCTGGTCTAGTGGGAGGTGTCCCTGCCCATGGCAGGGGGGTTGGATCTCGATGATCTTTGTGGTCCTTTCCAACCCAAACCGTTCTATGATTCTATTCTATGATTCATTCTAGGTCCATGGGACCTGATGAGATACATCCGCAGGTCCTGAGCGAACTGGCAGACATAGTTGCTAGGCCACTATCTGTCATATGTGAGAAGTCATGGCAGTCCAGGAAAGTTCCCACTGACTGGAATAGGGGAAATATAACCCCATCTTTGAGAAAGGAGAAAAGGAAGACCCAGGGAACTACAGACCAGTCAGTCTCACCTCTGTGCCTGGCAAGATCCTGGAAACTATGCTAAGGCACATGAAAAATAAGGAGGTGATTGGTGACAGCCAACATGGCTCCACTAAGGGCAAATCATGCCTGATAAATGTAGCCTTGTATGATGGGGCTACAACATTGGTGGATAAGGGAAAAGCAACTGACATCTACCTGGATTTGTGCAAAGCCTTTGACACTGTCCCACATGACCTTCTTGTCTCTAAATTGGAGAGACATGGATTTGACAGTTGGACCATTCAGTGGATAAGGAACTGTCTGAATGGTCACACTCAAAGAGTTGTGGTCAACGGCTCAATGTCCTAGTGGAGACCAGTGACAAGTGGCATTCTGCAGGGGTCAGTAATGGGACCGGTGTTGTTGGAGACATGGACAGTGGGATTGAATGCACCCTCAGCAAGTTTGCTGATGACACCAAGCTGTGTGGTGTGGTCAACATGCTGAAGGGAAAGGATGACATCCAGAGGGACATCGACAGGCTCGAGA
>NW_010112485.1:0-8352 GCF_000699245.1 Pterocles gutturalis | reverse complement strand
TATATTGATATTTATATACAATACAGTGCTTTACTCTGAGACAGAACAATGGGAAAAGTCGGCAGATCTTGTTTAAGAAACAAATCAGAAAGTTTTGAAGATATTTATGCTTCTAGCAATCCAAGAGTATTGGCATATAGAATATAATTATATGTTAATTTATAATTTTCTGGTTACTCTTTAAAAGGTGTAGTTGATTCTTACTTTGAGAAAGAAATGACAGTATTAATAATAGTCAAAAGCATGGCTCGGGTCCTCAGGCCTCGGGGGTTTGGTGTTTTAGTGACGCCACAGAGGAAGAAAGGCACTGCTCTGCCCCATGGAGTGCATTGCCTGCACTGTGCTGATGGGACTTTACCCCTTTCACCCCCTTTTGCTCCTGTGTTTTGCTCACTTCAGCTGTCAGGTACCTGTCCCCTCTCTCATCCTCTATATCTTGCTTTGGTTTTGACATGGTGGATTCCCACCTCTATCCACCCTGTGAGTGCCAGCTCTTACTACCTGCTTTTTTAATTTTTTTTTTTTTTTTTTTTCCAGAGGCATCTCCCTTCTTTCTCCTATGCTGCCCCCAGACTTACCAGACTTAGGAGATGCCTGAGAGAACCGTCTCCTTAATCTCCATCCTTAAAACCCCTTTGCCTTGGTGTCTGCGGGACAATCTGACACTGTTGAGATGACTGGCATGTGGATAACTTTGTCCATCGGCTGCAATAACTGTTGTCTTCCTTCAAGCCTGTTAATATCCTTCTAACTAATAGGGCTTTACTCCTATTAATTTTTTTGCATCCATGCAACTCCTGGGACATGCCTGTGACTGGAGCTGGGAGGCACTGCGTCAGGAGGCTGTGTATTGCAGCAGATGGATGTGCTCTTGGTGTGTAAGAAAGCCCACTCCTGATCTGAAAGTTTAAATATAGAAAAGACAGAGTGTTTTATCCTCCCCTTACGGAATATCCGCTTGGATTTAGGAGCCAGCTCAGAGAGCCTGGTTCACTTGCTGTTTTTTTTAGGGCTGTAATGTGCTTAGTTACAGTCCTGCTCTTGAAAAATTGATTCCACTTTCAGAAACCTTACTGATTCTAGGGGCATTCGCTGCTGTAAATATAAGGAATATTGCAAAAAGCTGGGAACCTTGGTGATCTTAAGCATCCTTTCCAACATAATATTTCTGTGATCCTATGAAATCATGAAAACCATGGTCAGCTATATGAACGTGCTCGTCAGGAGCTCCAGTTCACGTGAAGGGAAGGAGCACAAGCCCCACCTATCTGCATTTCAGCCAGCCTGCTCTAGCCCAGGAATATCTCAGAAGAAGAAATTTTCTTACAAATTTTTGTATCCTTGTTACAAACTTGTTGGAAACAACATTAAAAAACAACCTTTCTTAGCAGCTGATCCTTTTCTGGTTTGTTTTTAAGAGCATTGCAGTAACACTCTTCCTCCTTCTCCGGAGCTGATCATGGCCAGCACTGAAGGTACGTCCAGAACTTCACACCTGAGAGAGACCCTGAGCCACGCAGCCATCAAGGCACCATGGGCCCTGAAAGTCCTTCATCCAGGACCATAAAATGGAAGGGTATCACCTCCCTGTGTCTCGTGACAAACAAGGTTTTGTAGGAATCTAGACGGCAGTCAGGAGGTGTGGGTCAGCACCTTTGGATGGAGCTGAGCTAGCACCGGTCCTGAGCAGCCAAGAGGAGAGTGCCTCTTTCCTGTGCACAGCCATCCCCAAGTCCATGCTGCTTTTGCTTCCCACATTGCTAGCTTTATAAACAGCACGGGCTGACAGGTATGTGCTGCACACTGTGAAAAGATTTGAAAAATCCCATCCTTCTTTCTACCCAAACTATAGGAAGCATAGAGGAGTAGAAGAAGAATGAGGGGAAAAGGAAAAAAATCAGCAGCTTCTACTCTAAACAGTCTTCTTAAAGACTGGTTTTAGTGTGTGTGATAAGTTTGGGTTAAATATTAGGGTTTTTTATTTGCCTGATTTTTGTTACTGATCAGGTGCAGGAGCATCTCATGACTGTCACACCCTGCGTCGGGCTGGTCATTTCGATGGGAGGGGAATGTGGCAGGTCCAAGTGGTAGGGACAGAACCCAGGAACATTTCAAACCATGGTACCTGCTGCCATGAGCATGCAGCACATTATTCTAATCTTGCTTTTTACGGTAAAAATTCAGACCAATATGTGCCTATGCAGTGACAACAGCAGAAAGCAATGAACAGGAACCCAGTTGGACTTAGGAGCCACTCTTCCCCGTGACATAGCCCAGTTAAGCATGTTCCTAAATATAATTTGCTACTAGAGAGAGGATAGGAAGAAAATAAATTGCATATGTTAGTCATATAATTCAGTGTACCCCTCAAAGATTCCCATAAGCAGTGGTGAGGAGGGCAGCATAAGGAAATGAATAGAAGAGAGTAGGATAGAAGAGAAAACACTAGAAGCAAAGTCACTCGTGAAGTGAAGAAAACAAACCACTGTCCATAAAATGAAATCTGGACATGTCCAGATCATGGTGTACCAGAAAATGAAGAGACCTAAAACCTCAGAGAAAGGAATCTTCTGGTTTTTTTTTTTTTTGTTTTTTTTTTTTTTTTTTTAAATACTAGTTTTGAAGAGGTTCTGTTAATCTCCATCTGGCCGCTGGATGGGGATCTTGAGTCAGCCAAGCCAGGACGCTTTCAGCCTTTATTTCACTCTGTTTTATCACGGACAAACTACATGCAATGCAAGTTTACTCTTCACGTATTTATATTTTTACTAATGTTTTCTGTAGGAAGGGTAAGCTATAGGAAATAAATATTTACTTTTAAACATACAAGTTGAATTAAGGTGACACTGCATCTTTCAAGAGAGAAGGGAACGCATCTGGAACTGTACAGCACGTGCTCTTCTTCCTCCTGATTGTTTGTTTAATTCCAGTGGCACACTGCAATTATTTTCTCACTTCTCAGTCTGGGAAGCAGTTTACACTGACAATTGTCTTACCGCCGTGTAGCACAGATGATGACAAGGGGAAAGACGGTGAAGTCGCTGGCTTGCGGCAGTGCTGATGACCCAAGCATTGGTATCTCCACGAATGGGATCTCTGTGTGCTAACTGAACCTGAGCCGTACAGCCGTGCAAGCCTCTTTCCTTCCATCTTCCCCAAATCTCCATGTGACTTCTACACACGATAATAAATTAATCTCTCTTGTTAACGTGTTGTTTGTTTAATAACTACGTCTTTCTTTCGTGCGATGTCAAGCTCGGCCATAAAATGTGCCTCACATCTTGAGCCATTGTCTGAAATAGTTCCTTTCTTGATGGATTCTTTCTTCTCCCTTCAGTAAACTGGGATTTTGCAAATTGCTTTGCAGAGCAGCTCGTAAGGCACTGACCTCAAGGCTCCAGACACTGCTGCGGACTGGCCTTGACTCAAACGAGCTTGGCTGCTCCGCTCATCTCCGAGGGACACGCCAGTCCACATCCTACAATGTGCAGTTCGGGATTATTGCCAGTCTCTGCCCAGAAGACACCCCCGAGGGACACGCCAGTCCACATCCTACAACGTGCAGTTCGGGATTATTGCCAGTCTGCCCAGAAGACACCAAGAAATGAATTAGTGAAAGGAGTGAATGGCTTATCGCTGCATCTCTAGAAACAGGGTATATCCAAGGTGAGATGGGATCGTTCCTCAGGCAGCAGAGAGGAGAGCCGGTAAAAAACCAAACCCCGCAGCGGGCCTGTGGTTCTCAGGGTCTCCTGCCCTTTGGGCTGGAAAACTCTGTGCGGAAACGTGCCGGGGGAGGAGTAATTCATGCTGCAGAGAAACAAGCCGAACAGCGAATCAGTTATTTTAAAAGGATCAATTTTTAGAAACGTATGATAAATGAACAATTGTTTCTTGATAGGGGGAATGGTTTTATTTGATGGCACACAGGGCTGCTACTGCAGAGCAGATTGCTCTGTCAGAGCAAAGGGAAAAAATAATATATTAAAGACATGAGATGCATGAAAAATGTCATTAAATAAGTCTTTACTGGCCTTGAAATGGGGATGGTTTGCATAATTGATTAATCATAAGGGGACATTTTTGGTCACAGAAATTATCATTAGTAGAGCTCCAAAGTTAAATAATCTTTATACTAATAAAAAATGCCATTTTCCCCTCAGATCTTCCCAAGATCTCTTCTTTCTTTTAGTCTCTCTGACTTTTACAGGCCTTAATAATTGAACGATATTTAACTGGAAGGGTGAGTGATGAAACCATTGTGAGCAAATTTATCCCCATGGCGCTCTGCAAGAGCAGCGGTGCTCTTGGGCCCGATCCTGCGAGCTCAGCCATGGTGCTGCGCCTGCCGGCACCAGGGGTTGGGGTCTGAGCTTTTCTCTCCAAACTCCGGGCAATGGGAACTCCCTCAATTTCCTTCTCATAAAAAAAAAAATATAAACATGCCAAGCAGCATCTTTGTGCAGCCTTTTCCATTCTGGTATTCAAAGGCAACTCTTCTGATTGTTCCAAAAATTATTCTGACAGATAATTTCACCTCCTTGTGAAACTATGGGCTTAACAAACGTGCACACACACTTTGTGAGACAGTTTGCAGTCCTTTAGGATGAATGTTGCTGCATCTAATTCAGAGATATCATAATAAGTATTTTTTATTGCCAAGAATTAAATTAAAGGAACCAGGTTCAGCTACACAGTTCCCAGAGCTCAGCCAGCCTTCTTTAAGGCTGTTCCGTTGAATAAAACAGGGATGACCTGGAGCAGGAAAGGGTTAACCAAGGCTTGCCATCCCTGATTTCATTCAGGAATAGATGGCGTATGGGTCCCAGCCTGTTCCTGCACAACGAAGTGGCCATCTTCTCTACTTCTGGTTTCCTGGAAATCCTTCAGGAGGTACAAAAGGTTGGGAACGCCATCCGTGAGAAATGGAGGAATGCAGATGTTTGGCATTGTACAACAGACTTCCCTGTTTCATATTTTGCTATGGCCAGTTCAATTTGGTTTATTGAACTGGGAAATGATCCTAAAATTGAGACATATAGTACCTTCTTATCACAAATGTCCTTCTCAGGAGATCTCTGATCAAGTGTTGCAGAACACTGCAAACAGGAAAACGTGGTCAAAAGCTCATTTATTACTCCAATTTTTTAATGTGAAAATAGGGAGGTATTCATATACCTCAGTAGCATATTGTAATGGCTTCCAAACATGAGCATCAAATGGAGGTAAAATTAATCCCAGTCTGTAAAACTTTATGATTTGTGTTTGCGTATTGATATACAGAACATAATATGTATGTAAACACAAGCTCTCTATTCACACTAGCTTATATATGTACTGAACGTAATTACACAGAGCTGAATATTGATACATATGAGAAATTCATTGTGTAAATATTGAAAGGACAGAGCAACATATTTAAGAGAGAATTTCAATGCATTTAGATATTACTTGTTGTACGAAACTGAGATTTCCTTCATGAGTAGTAGCGGTCACATATACAACTGCATGGCAACCTGAGGAACTGTTTTCTTCAGCTGTAGTTGTAGTTAGCCAGATTCAAAGCTGAGTCGGAGGGTTTTGAAGCCAACTAGGTTTTCGGTTTCTTACCAGTTGTTTTTAGTAGAGTGGAACCAAAGCAATGCAGAGATTCACACCTTTTGAAATTCCATGGGGCAAAATTACATATGCCTTTGGCTGTAAAGAACACAAATGCTGATTACTGAGTACAATAACTAGTACTTAAAAATCACTCACCATTCTCCTCCAAATTTGCTTCTATTCTATCTATATTTTATTATTATATCTATTATTCAATTTCTCCATCTGATATGTATATCTATTGAATTTGTTGAGATTTATCTCATTATCTCATAGGTATGTAAAGGAAGTGTATTTTAATCCAGGATATGTTTTAAAAGATCTTTTCTGTAAGCAGGGATTTGTGACTTTTAGGCAAAAATTTTGTGTGTGCTTACAAGCTTTAATGATGGCTGCATTGAAGTCCATCTCCCTCTGCCTTTTGGTACTCTGTTCTTCTGTATCCGCCCACGTTAGCTGGTGTCTATTATCCAATATTTGTATGAACAGGAACACATTACAATGCTGCAATACGCTCAACCAGCGTGACATAGATTTATTTTGTGTCTGAGTTTTTGTGGTAATGTAGTCTCTAGACCCACAGCTGAGGTTTACTAACATGGTGTGACCGCATCAGAGGCACAGGGACACCCTTCCCTTCTGAATCCACCTGACTGTAGGTTTTAACAACCATCCTAACAGCTCATTCAATGCTGTGATTATTTTTTTTTCCCAAATATGTTGTTCAACAGATACATCCTTTCTTTCACTTCATCTTTTCCTTGTGTGCTCCAGTTCAAGAAAACTTCCCACCTTCTGTATTTAGGCAAGGTCTGAAAGGCATGCTTTAGGTTTAACAGGCTCAAGTGTTTTTCTGAACTTGGTGTGAATATTCCCAGGAACTGAATAATTATGACAGCATGCATACCATCCTGACATTTAAAAGAATTGAATATTTACATGCACAGTAGTAATTTTTGCCCAGCCCTGCGAGAAACCGGTGTTCAGTTGGCGTTAAGGGGGAATACTTTCTCTCAAAAATATAAGGTTATCGTGGTCTCAACCCATGTAGAGGACTAAAAGTCCATTGGATAGCAATGCCTTTCAGTCACAAAAAAACAGGTTGCCTTCAGACTAGTGACCTAGATAAGATGGGATCTGTATTCTATTATCACTCCCTAAACTACCTTGGCATGGCACTGCATCACCTTGCCTATCCCGGTGGGTTATAATATTCTACAGAATCATACAGCACAGGGTACAGCAGCTTAATGTTTTATTCCTCTATTTATTATGCTTTGTATTTACTATCCCTTCATGAAAAATATGTCTAGCCTACTGGTCTTGCTGCAAAGTATAACAAAAATTAAAATAAAATCAAAAGGACTATTTCCCGAGACAGTGTAATCAAACCCCCAAGTGAATGAAATTTCTCTCCTTGACACATGGAGCTCCGTATAGCCAGAGATGACTGACTGCAATCTACCTTGTCGTGCACATTCTCCTAATGTGTATTAAATGTACATTGATTCTGTCAGCTGCTAATTTAGGAGCCTGAGTGAATTGTCCAGAGAGGGAACAGAATATCTCTACCTGGAAAGACCAGCGTTGTCCACAACCTGCTAGGTTCACCTATTCATAGAAAGCCCACGTTATTTCTGGCACAATTCTGTTCAATACAGATACTTTTCATGGAAAATCTGTTTCCAGTATTGTGCACATGCCACTATCCCCTCTCTTGTCATAGTTGAATGCTGACATAAATCTTTTTCTAATAAAATGAACTATTCAAATTATTTCTTTACTGAATGATGTCTGAAACAGATGTATTTTAATCTGCTGGGCATAGAAAATGAAATTTACATGTCAGTGAGGTCTTTCTGGTTAATAAATGTTTTAAAAGAGAGAAAGCAGAGAGCTAAATATATGTAAAACTGCACTGCTTTGCATAGGGTATTTTTAGCAGAAAATACAATATTCTGGTACTAAATTATGTCTTATTTATGAAACAAAAAGTACATATATTTTCTGATAACAAATATCATCCCTGCAGGGGTATCATATAAAATGCTGGAAAGAATTCTGATTTCACCAGCAACACTTTCCTTGTGCTACTCCCACTAATATATCTTTTTTTTTTTTTTTAAAGTGAGAACAGCATCTGCACAAAGCATTTTGTTTCTAATGTCTCTGTGTGTGCAATTTTGAACTCATTATGTTTTCCTATTATTTTAGCTGTTTACATAGCACCAATTTCAGTACATTACTGCAGCTTTCTCTTACTCGGAGAGAGCCCCATCCAAAGCCCACTGACATCAGTGGAGGGACCCCAGCTGAAGTTGACTTGCCATCGGGGACGGAGGTTAAGACAAAGAAGAGTTGGCTTCAGTGTCCCCTGAATATTCAGATGGGTTTCCAAATAATTGTGAATACTCCTAAAAGCAGCTGGATATGTTGTTGAAATTTGACGTTCTTTATCACAACAGTGCTTCTCATTTTGTTGCATTATTTGGTAGGCAGGCAAAGAGCATACCTATTAAAAACGAAGCTTTAAAGCTGATTTACTTTACTGTCTGAACTGTTGCCAAATTTGATAAAGGTGCAATGGCAGAGTTAGCCTAAATTGCTTGTATGGAAAACACACAAAAGACAGCCCCACAGAAAGAAGGATGGCTGGGCTCAGCCATGCGCCGATATCCTCAACCAAGTCCTTCTCCCAGCCCCTTCCCCCCCTTTATCCTCCCTGGTCCCCGCCGCTCTCCTCCCAGGAAT
>NW_010112484.1:32675-33957 GCF_000699245.1 Pterocles gutturalis | reverse complement strand
TGCGTAAGATTTGTCAGTATTTTTGTAATTCTTTCTACCTCCAACATCTAAACACTGTCTGTTTCACTGGATTATGCATGTAGACTTTTTATATGTGCCTTATTTGAAAATCCCCAAGTCTGTTTCTGCTTATTTTGGTTCATCCAATGTACCGTACTGGGTATCATCCCGTTCAAATAAAATTCCACAGATTAACAAAATGTGTTCATTTTGTGGTTATTTGGGGAGGAACTTAAACAGTTTTATACAAAGAGTGGGGAAGAGGAGCTAGAATCTATGGTTGCTCAGTATTTCAGCCTGTCTTTAGACACTGCTAGTGATGAATCAGTGAGATGATGTGTGAGTTGGGCATCTGGGGTTTTTTTATTTGGTTTTGGCTGTAGGTATTTTTTCCAACTGTGCATGATTTCTGCAAGCTACCAAATAGATGGAACAGGAAAGATTTTTAAAAGTTTTCCAAGTTTGAACTAAACTTTACTTGGCTTTTACTAGAAATCTTCTGCGCTGCACGTTCCAAAATGTGCAGCTGAAATGGGGTGAATACATGGGAACGTGAGCTGTGCTGCCCTGGTGTAAGGGAGAAGGGTAAGAATCGGTTTGTCTGCCATGCTGCTTTAATCCCGCGTGTTTTGTTGGACTAAATAGTAGGGCTGAACACAGAACCACGCATGTTTAATGCTGCACTAAATTAGGTTGTCTGTTTCTGTTGAGCGTGATCCTAACCCAACTCTTAGCCCATTGTATTTGCATGTTCTCAGCTGTTGGCTTCAAATGTGAAAAGAAATAAAGTGCCTACCCTGTGGGGTGGTTTGCGTGGTGTTTCAGTTTGTTATGAGCATGTAATCCGTTGAAGTAGTCTGGCTGAGCAGTTGGTTGCTCCTTAAACAATCACATTCCTAGACCTCTGGGGTCAAAACTGTCTTTAAGTGCTATGAAGTTCATATGTGCTTCTGGCTTGTTTTTATTCATTGTAACTGTTTCTACCCTCTTAAGAGACTGTAGAGCCACCATCCTTGGAGATATTCCAAAGCTGTCTGGACACAGTCCTGGGCAGCTGGCTGTAGGTGGCCCTTAAGCAGGGGGTAGGGACCAGATGACCTCCAGAGGTCCCTTCACCCTCAGCCTTCCTGGGATTCTGTGTCTCTGGTTGGGAAAGATGTACAGGGGGGAAAATATGTCTATCTGAAGTCTGTTGCTGAACAGGAGAGGAGAATGAAAGCTGAAGAAGGAAAAAAAAAGCTGCCAAGAGCTTGAGTGAAGCATGCAAGGAGTCGCAAAGCGG
>NW_010112484.1:31282-32620 GCF_000699245.1 Pterocles gutturalis | reverse complement strand
TTGGTCTCCGAACTCACCAACTGTTGGCTGGTGTCACTCCTGTGATTCAATGAAATAATGGTGGGAGGGCAAAGCAGGTGTGAAGGGAAGTACTTTCCCAACCATGTCCGTTTTCAGCCCAGAGGGTTACTGAGTCTGTGGGTTAGCTGCTTACACCAGCTAGTGGATTCCAAGCGCTTGTCTCCCTTTGAGTTTGTGTAAACCGCTTCCATCTACAGCTGGCCACGTTGCCAGGATTTCCACCTGCCTGTTTTCCCCAGTGCCAGAAGAACAAACTCTGTTCATTCATTTGCTCCAAATTTGGTTTCTGCCTCTGCCACCCCTTACCCCCCTGCCACTCCCCAATTTGTGTCCTTACTGGGAGAGAGATGGGGAAGCACAGCTGGGCAGCTGCTTTTTGGTTTGGTTTATTTTGGCGGGGTTTCTTGCTTGCTTGTTTGTTTTTTGCAGTAGCACAGCATAAACCTCAAGAGGCTAAAAAAGGGCTTGAGAAGTTTGAAGTCTATTGATTAAGCAGATATTTTTTTTCTTTTTGTTTTTGCTTAGTGTCCTTAGTCCTCCCACACATTTATCCTCTCTGTTAATTAGCCCACTTTCCTCCAGATTGAAAGTCTACAACAAACAAAATAATGTTGAAATTGCATCTCTCCAAGAAGGTTTATTCATCTCTTCTCCCTTTGAGAGCCCACAGAACATTAATTGAGTTGATCAAGCACTTTATTAGCAGTGAGGGGGATGTGGTTGAAACCACACCTCTCCTTCAGGCTCTGCTCTAGGAAATCAGCTTTTTTAGATGTAAGTGGATACAAGTGGCAGATTGTGATTTGGTGTAGCATGCCCATCTGAAATTAATTTAAATGATTCTAAAATCAATAACTTAGGACACTAGTCATGTTGAAAACTAAACAGGGTCTCTTTTTTCCAGTCTGAACAGCTGATCTACATGATAGTATTTGGGCTTTTCTGGATCCAGGCTGCAATAGCTGGAAGCGCTTGCACTCTGAGAGCTGAAAGCCTGGGGTAGTTGTCTGGCAGGTCAGGTTTAAAGGACAGCAGTGACGTACTGCACACCTCCCAGTAGAAATCAGCCCATGTTACCTGGTGGAAATGGGACAGGAAGCAGTACATTTTAGTTGGTAATCCCAAAAGCTGTGACCACTAATATTCTCAGCAGACTGCAGAGATGAAAAATGGATTGATCTGTTTTGTGTAAGGGGTTTTTTTTTAAACCTATAATTGCAGAGCTAGTAATGAGGCTGTAATGCAAGGCTTGACTTCAGTAAAAATTGGTTAAATAAAGCCCTTGCTACAAATATTACTTGCATTATAATATTAATC
>NW_010112484.1:28845-31267 GCF_000699245.1 Pterocles gutturalis | reverse complement strand
AACTGCACTGCAGACAAGTGTTTTAATTAGTTCCCAAACAGTTTTGGGTAAAAAAGGGGGTTACATTTTCATAGAGTTTTTTTTTTTCCTATTGTCCTATAAATTGATCAGTGATTATAAGCAGAGTTCTAAACAACTCCCATCTCTATCAACTCGTACAAAGGCAAAGTGTGTGTCAACATACTTCTAAACTGGTTTAGAGAATGCAGATCCTATTCCTCGTTTCCCTCACTTTTCTACTAGTGTGGGAAACAATTTTCAATTTGCAATTGAGGGATGAGTTTTCTATTGGTAAGAATCAGGGGTTAAGAGTGGGCAGAGTTGTTTCATGGTCTGGCAACAATAGTCGATGATTTTATTTTTCTGGAAGCCTGACTGGAATGAAAGAAACAAAAATTATACTTGCAGACTTCCCTACCAGCCAGTTGTTATCCCCTAAGAAAGTATCCAAATCTTTCAGTAGCTCGGGTGCTTTGCTGGTGAGGATATGTCAAATGCTTGTTTCTGGGGAAAGAACGAAACACAAATATACACACCAGGTGGTGCTGTCCACTGGCTGTTTCCCCCAGCAGAAAGTTTTCAGGCTGCTTTTCAAGGTTTAGGTGTTTCCTTTGGAGAGGGAAACTGTTTCTGGTGTTCTGTTCTCACCTGTGTGAAATAAGTGGAGATGACAGACTGTTGCGGTCATCTGGTCTGACCCACTTGGCACAGTTTGTGCAGTTCATGTGCTTGGCCTGATTTTGGAGGAACATATTCAGGCTTGGTGAAATAAGCACAGGAATGTACAGGAATGGAATTATGTCAACACCTTTGAAATTCAGGTTAATGAAAAAAGAATAAAATGTGGAAGAGGCAGCAGCCTGAAGGGCCCCCAAAATGTGGGCTGAAATAGAATCCGTATTTCTGCAGATGCATTCGAAGAGTTGACATAATTTTCTGCTGCCTGTTAAGGGCTTAGTAATGGAATGTGATGACTGCAGGTAACAGCCAGCACTTTGCAGTCCAGAAATTTCATATTTGTCTCCTGTTTTCTGACTTTGTGTGAATTACTTAAACCCAGCCTTGTGAGACCGTGAGATGTCACTTTCAGCACAAGGTGGTGGCAGTGGACCCAGGAGGAAGGAGAGAGAACAATGGTAGAGATTGCCAGAAATTCCCGAGCCCAGCCGTGCCGAGCCTGGCGGTGTGAGGCCAGGTGTGCTGAGCCTGGGCGGTGCGGCTGTGGCCCGGCACAGCACAGCACGGACATCTACCTACCACCAAGACCGTGGTCTTAGATTAATTTTATTTTGGCAGGGGGAGGTAGAGGCAGGGGTTTGAAAGCAGAATATTTTTGCTTGATGTTGCAAGGTCCTACAAGTTTGCTGATGAATCCTGAGCTTTTTCTTGATGTAGTTTTTCTGCTTCTCAAGGAATCGCTTAGGATATCTTTCATGGGAGCCTTTATGGCCATTGAAGTAATCCTAAAACACAGCAAGATAGCCCTTAAAAGACTTCTGGGCAAGGCTTAGCTGCAGGATTCTTAGGAAAAAGCTGGATTTCGGTGAATGTTTCATGTTTCCAAATGGTAGTGAAAGATAAAGTGTTACATTCTGCCATCATAATTCACACTTACTGCCACCTAGAATCTCCTCAGGTTTCGCTCGAAGGGATTTATTCAGTATCCTGAGTGCAGTACATGGCATTGCACAGTTCATGCTAACTGAGCTGATCCAAAACAGCCCATGGATACATCTGTCAGCGTAGGGCGCTGGTGCATGTCCTGCCTCATGGAGTCCATGAGCTTGTTTGTAGCTCCTGGAGGTGTAGCCTTTGAGGACCCCACATTGGAAGAAGTGGCTGTGCCCGAAGGAGGCCGTGAATTTTCTTGAAGGACCCCCATGGCGGAGCCGAGCAGTTGTCAGAGGTCTGTGACCCCGTGTGGGAAGGCCTCATGTTGGAGCAGTTTGTGAAGGACCCTCCCATGAGAGGGACCCCACGCTGGGGCAGGGAAAGACTGTGAGGAGCCCTCCCCTGAGAAGAAAGGAGAGACGGCATGGACTGACTGCAACCCCCATGCTGCTGCTGGGGAGAGAAGGTGGGGACATGGGGAACAAAGCTTTTGGGCCTGGGAAGAAGGGAGGGGTGGGGGAGAGGTGCCTTTCTAAGCTGCAGTTCTTTTTCTCATTATTTTGCTTTGGTTTTTTGGCTGTAAATAGTTATCAAATGAAACTGGGGCGGGGGGGGTAGGTGTTCCCAAGTTGTGTGTGCCGGGGTTGTTGCACCGCCGGGGTCATCCACCTGCTGGGTCGCACCGCCAGGGTCATCGAACCGCCTTGGTGCCGCACCCCCGGGGTGGTTGCACATCCAAGGTCATCGACCCACTGGCTGCCACACCGCTGGGGTAGTGGCATGGCCAAGGGCAAAGAAACCCCCGGGGGCC
>NW_010112484.1:27933-28777 GCF_000699245.1 Pterocles gutturalis | reverse complement strand
CCGCCGGGTGTGACACAGCCAGGGTGGTCGCACCACCGGAGTCATCAACCCATCGGGTGCCGCACCGCCGGGGTCATCGACCCTCTGGGTGTCGCACCGCCAAGGTGGTTGCACCACTGGCGTCATCGACCCGCCAGGTGCTGCACCACCGGGTTGGTCACACCGCCGGTGTCATTGACCCATTGGGTGCCACACCGCTGTCGTGGTCACGCTGCCAGGGTCATCTACCCGCTGGGTACTGCACCGCCGGGGTGGTCACACCACCGGGGTCATCGATCCACCAGGTGCTGCACCGCTGGTGTGGTCGCACCGCTGGGGTTATTTAGACTATAGAGCTATTTACACTGTGGTATTTTGACACTTAAACATCTCTTCAGACTTCTCTATTTGCACTCATATCTACTATTAGATTTAGACTTAAATATTTATGTATCATCTCTTTTTTCATTACATATAGCATCTATTCAGACTTCCTGGGCAAGGCATAGTAAGCGCAGGTAGCTCTGCCTTGTCAGTTTTTCTAGTTTAAATTCCTTCACATACAAAATTTCTTTTAAAGTCCTTTATTTTTTAGTGTATATATACAAGAGCTATTTTTGTATTTTAAAAACCTATACAGCTCTAGTTAATATTTTTTATATTCTAATACCTTCTATATAATAAATACAGGTTTTTATTTTAAAATTCTTTTGTCTATATTATTTTTTTGATATATGTATAAAACAGAGATATTTTCCTCTATGTCAACACCTCACACCCACTATTTACAGGTTTTAATAATTTTAAATCCCCCCTCTATGATTTTTCAGGCATTTTTTGGCTGTGACCCCCCTTTCTTTTTGGG
>NW_010112484.1:27199-27897 GCF_000699245.1 Pterocles gutturalis | reverse complement strand
TGCTCCTCTTGCATGCATCTTCACCCCCCTCCCAGTGATAGTGAGGTGCCCCAAATTACATCCTCATCCCCCCAGACCCTCCCAATGCCCCTTTTTATTCACCCCAAAAAAACACACAAACTGAGTTAAGTGTCCCCAGCCAGCAGCTTCTTACCTCAATAATGGCATTTACATCTGGACACACCCCCACTCCCAAAAAGGGGGCTCCACTCGAGAAATAAAGAGGAGGCGACCCCCATCCCACAGGCTGGCGGCTGCCCCACGGGTGCCAGAGGACGGTGCCACATCTCCTCCTCAGGCTCTGCTCCGCCATGTGCCCCCTCCATTCCCACGCTGGGACGGGCTCCCCAGGGCCACAAATGTCCCTGGTCCCCATTGGCCCTGGCCTCTCTTCCATTTTTTTCCAGCTACACTCAAAAAACTGTATGTCAAAGCAGGGCTGTTTGTTGGCCCTCTGTGAAGAGTGGGTGAATCACTTCTTTTTGGGGTAAATAACCTTCTGTCCCTGTAAAGCAGAACCTGGAAATGCAGGTAAGCTTTATGCTATGAAGTAACTTATTCCTTAAGACAAGGAGACTGAAAAGGATTTGGAAATCTGAAAATCTGGATGAGACAGTGGAAGAGCAGCGAGAAAGTTTACTGCCTCTGTCTTACCTCCAGAACTGACTCTCGCATGAAGACTGCCTGATGAAGAAAAG
>NW_010112484.1:0-27189 GCF_000699245.1 Pterocles gutturalis | reverse complement strand
GGCTATTTCTGATATCCACACCTAATGACAGAGAACACCATCCTGGCGGTGCTGCTTTAGGGTCCCAGGACAGCAGAGCTTAGCGTTTGACCCAAGTTTAAAGCAAGCTGGATGCAAGGCACAAAGTTGCTGTGGATCTGAGACAAGATTAAGCTGATCTCAGCCAACAATTAACAGCACCATGGCTCTGGCAGCTGAGACTACAGAATCACTGCTGAAGAACAACAGATATTAAAAAAACCCAAGTACCACACAAGGAAGCTCAAGTGGACTTTTATTACAGTTATTAGAATGCACAGGGACATTAGTGCACTGGTTCTTATTTCATTTCTCAGATTCAACATAGGAGCAGTCTGACACTGAAGTACTTGTACCAGCTCTTTGCTTTTTGTACATTCAGAATGTGTAATGTGGGACATCTTTAAATAATTTTCTGAAAGATCCTTAAAGAATAATGTAGTCAAAACCAGGCTAAGCAATTTCTTCATAAACTGCCTGGTGTTTCAAGGAAATGCTATAGATACCAAACATCTTTAATAAAATAAGTGACTAAGAAGTGCTAACAGGGTGACAGGATACATATAACCGATTTTATCATCACCTTTATAAAGTCCATTCTATTGCATGATCTGGAAACAGACCTTGAAAACTTCATTATATCACTATTTCTTTATTACAAATATTTACATAACTATATATTAGTACAACTTTTATTTCCACACTTTAACGATTCCATCCCTTGATGCGGTTACTATAAACCCTTGCGTGGTCTGAAAAGTTGCAATATCTGTGATTATATCATGATGTCCGACTGAGAGAGACTCTGGACCCTTCCGAGGGGCCTCATCAGTAGGCCCCAGTTTTTGCTTGTTCTGAATTTCCTGTACAAAAACAAAGTGACAAATACAGAAAGGTGAGTATTTGCAAAAGGGAATTGTCACACATACGCGGTTGTCAGTGTAAAAAGACCAAAAAACCTCTTTAAACAAACAAACAAACAACAAACTCAAACATAAAACCTCCCACACTTTGACATTTTTATTACGATTACTCCTTGGTTCACTTCTTTTCATCACACACAACCTAAGTCTTAATCTGAATTGACACTACAGCTCTCTGAAGAGGGAAAGAATGGGGTTTTTTTCTCATATTTATTTCAATGACATTTAGTAGTAAGATTTTATATTCCTACAGGGGGAGAAAAAAAAAAAAAAGCTACAGCAACACATACATCTTAGCTCCCCAAGCATTTTATAAAATGTGGTTCAACAGCATTACTGTAATTGTTTGAGAACTTCATATGAAACACTAAAATATAATAGTGAATAGGTAGACACCCAGTGACTTGGGTTTTTTTCAGTCACCTTTGAAGTAGCATTCCTTCAACTGAACTGAAACAAAATATTGCGCTGTTCAACAACCTGCAACACTGCCAGTTTCAGAAGTCACTCTGAAGGATGTAATAAGAACTGCAGAGTTCTGCTCCCATATTATTTTGGTGTGCCAATACATCCCACATTGCCTTGCTAAGATCCTACACAAAAGACATTCCAAAGACTGATCAAAGTCAAAAGTGTTAAAACACTAGATTTCAATATCCCAAAAGAAACCCATGACTCCAGCTTCTGCATGTAAGCAGTATTTGGCAAGTCTAATTCTGTCAAAAACAACTGATATTTTTTCTTTCAAAGTAACTTCTTACTAACTGCCTGAAAGTGCAGTGCTGACACCATCCACAAAAGGTAATAGCAAGATAGTTACAATTAAAGCCATCATGTAAATTAATATAACCCATGGGGCCATCCAAAAGGCAAGCAGAACAGGAGTCCATCAAACAAAGCAAAATACCTGAACCACCTCTGTGCCCTCAATTATCTTCCTGTAGTAGGAAACAGATGGGCAATTAGAACTTCCGGCAATGACATATGATCTCTCAGGGTAGGCTAGATCCCAAAACCTAAACACAAAGAAACAAAATCAGGGGGATATGTTCAATTTTATCAGCTTAAGACAGCTGTTTAAAAGGTGTCTTGCTCTTGTGATGAAAATGAGTGGTCACAAATGCTATAAGCTTTCTACACTTAGGGGAAGAGAAAGATGCAAAGACATCAACATTCATATCAAGCTGACACAGTTATTGTTTTGTTTCTTGTCATGCAGCCTATCAAGAACTTTACACAAGAGTACACATTGTGTTTCAGAGAAGCACTGCACTACTTCTGCTGGGAACAATTCTCTGAGCTCACTGATGCTTACTAATGAACACATCTTCAGCATTATGGTTTTGACTTAGAATCATGGAATGGTTTGGGTTGGAAAGGACCTTAAAGATCATCTAGTTCCCCCCCCTGCCATGGGCAGGGACACCTCCCACTAGCCCAGGTTGCCCAAAGCCTCATCCAGCCTGGCCTTGAACCCCTCCAGGGATGGGGCATCCACAGCTTCTCTGGGCAACCTGGGCCACTGCCTCACCACCTGCACAGGAAAAAAAATCCTCCTAATATCCAATCTAAATCTCCCCTCTTTCAGCTTAAACCCGTTACACCTCGTCCTGTCCCTGCACCCCCTGATAAAGAGTGCCTCCCCATCTCTCCTGTACCCCCTTTCAGCACTGAAAGCTGCTCTAAGGTCTCCCCAGAGCCTTCTCTTCTCCAGGCTGAACAACCCCAGCTCTCTCAGCCTGTCCTCGTACAGGAGTTGCTCCAGCCTCTGACCATCTCCATGGCCTCCTCTGGACTCGCTCTAAGAGGTCCGTGTCCTTCCTGTACGGACTTCTTGGAGCTTACTTTAGCAATGCTTGGACAGATTTTGTACACCAGCAGGCATGGAGGGGAGTGCGTCAAACAAAAAAGTTGTTACTTTTATTACCTTATTTTCATGTCTGAGCCAGCTGTCAGTAATATGGGATTACCAGATGCTGGACTGCAGTATATTCCATGGATGCTATGAGGAGAAGGCTAGTAGGGAAAAAGGATATATAAAAATAAATTATCACCAATGGCTGTTGCCATGCTTCAGAAAGGGAATGCATTCTTTACCAGGTTCATCCACCCCATTTCCAAATCTTTCCGACAAATGCCAAGTTACTTTAATGGGACACATCTTAGTATATTAAGGTAAATTGCTTCCTTACATCTCACAGAGCAATGCAACAGATTTAACTCTCCATAATGCTCTTCTGGAATCTTGGAAATTACATTCTCAATGATGGCAAATGAGAGAGATTATTTCTGAAAGAACTGGGCAGGCAAATCATGCTGAAAAGCATATGGATGCCCAAATTTTTATGCTATGAAGACATTAAGGGACGGATATACAACAGAAAACTAGCTTGAATCAGAGATCCGCGTGTGCAAAGCACGTGACCAAAATGAACTCAGCCTGCAATCTTTGTAACATATACAAATTCAAGTTTAGGTAGACTCTAGAGCAGCACTTACAACATTTATAGAAGCAGTTGTGGTTATTTCTGTGCATGTATTTGTGTTTTAAGAATGATATCCCAGATCACTCCTTCCTCAATAAACTTGAAGAAGAGCAACTGCATGCTTTAAACTAGCAGTTAAGTGTAGTAATGGCATTATATTATAGGAAGAACGTGCAAAAAGAGCAGATGCTTACAGAAATACACACAATCCCAGAAACAGCAAGTAAAAGTGCAAGATGCCACACCATGAGTTTTGGCTTTGCTCTAATCTTTACAGGCTCACTAGTTTTCTAAGAACATGACTGGATATAGCAAGTGAGTGTTACAAGTACATTCTGCAGACAGTGGAAGATACCAGTGAAGATTCAGGTTACACTGCTGTTTTACAAAGGGTATTTAATTGTTACAGTAAAACAATTCTGGTGCCCAAATAAATCCCAGGGCAAGTTCCTGGTGCCAAATGGGCATGACCATAGAGACTGATGCACAGCATGGAGTCTGAGGTTGTTCTACCCCCGGCTACACAACCAAAACTGGAAAAAAAGAGGCCAGACCTGCAGTTCTGAAAGAGGCGGTGCACTGCTGGCCCACAAAGTGAAGCGTCGATCGCCAGTTTCCATATCCCACATGGAGACTTCATTATTGCCTTGAACAGCTGCAAGAAAAATGTTGCCAAGGCAAAAAAAATATAAAACAGGTTGGTTGGCTCTCACTACCTGTCCTACAAGACATGGCATAGAGGGTATGACACAGAGACACTCTCCACTTGCTCTCTGCAGCATCTGTGTTGCTCTTGTTTTAGCAGCAAAGCCATGCATGTGTTTTGTTTGGTTTACCGCTTGGAAGCGGCTTCACTAGAGGTAAAAGTGCCTAATTTAAGAGATTGTAAATAAAACCTGGTTGAATCTCCAACCCTTTTAAAAAGGTATTAAGACCTCACTTTCCTCCCTAGATAACTTCTCATCCTTCTTTGAGAAGGACGGGTGGTCTGTTCAGCATGGTCATCAGGGACTTTGGAGATTACTCTTGGGCAGGTAAGACAGCAATCCCAAGTTACAGAGTTCAGAAGATACAATGAAACTCCACACCCATGTTTAGAGTGGAAAGGCAAGGAATTGTATTCAAGGGATTGTTTATATGCCTGGCAGCAACCTAGCAGGCAAGGTCTTTTTAATAATATTCCAAAGTGATGAACTTTGTCACTCATTTATGCTCTGGCAGGGAGGAAACAAGCTAGAAAGCTTCCTTTATTTGTATGTTTTTTCAAGAAATTGGTTTTATCTCTTAGGGTGGTTAATAACTAAAGTAAGAAGTGAAACCTAGTTAAAATGTGAAACTAATTAGTCTCATTTTACAGCAACCTTATCAATTTTGTTATTGTAAGATTAGTTTAAGTGCTCCTGACACAAACACTTAGAAGTATATGTCAGTGCCATGTGCAGTGCAGACAAAGCAGCTGTGACCATACCAGATGAGGAATCTTGGGAGATTTTCAAAAGCTCTAACCCATGAGACAGCTGGGAGTTGGAATGGGACAACCTTTCAGTCTCTGCTCTACAGAGGCACTGAAGGCAGTGGCAGAATTCCCGTCAACTTCAATGTATGTCATGAGTTTGGGTTTTCTCTTTTATAACATTTGGTCCTTAAAAAGTGATGTGGTAGACAGCACACCGGGAGGGACCCCCATTAGAGCTGTAGTTCTCAGAAGAATTATAATCATTTTCATAACAGCTTAGCAGCACTCTCCCTCCCTTTTTGTTTTTGTTTTTTTTTTAAACTTCAAAAACCAGGAAGAGCACAGTGGCAGAACACAAGTATGAACCTTCCCTTTTTCCTTTCCCCAAGCAAAGCACAAGAAAAACTACAAGGAAGAAAAAAAAAAAAAAACAACTCTCCGCAGGGCTTGAAGCAGGAGCTGAAACAGAAGCTCCCTTACTGTGAGGTAAATCTGAGACATCCTTTACCTGCAATGACCCAGGACTGATAGACAGGATGCATGAGCAGGCGTCTGATTCGGGCCTTGGAAGGATGAGAATGGCTGGAGATCGGTAACTGAAACCTCATGTCCCAGCATGCCATGGTACCATTGCTTGTTCCTGGTGAGAGAAAGCTCCCCATAGTCAGAGGGATAAATACATGGGGGTTTTGCCCATATCCTTGTGCTCTGTTCCTAGGGAGATGGGCTTCACCCTCAAGTACTCCGAGCGCAGAATACTCTCCACAAATAGATCAGGAGGTGTTTCTCTCCTCTTGAGAAAAGCATATTCTAGTCAAATCAGATCAAAAGCTGAAGCTATAGATACTGCAAAATAAAACCAGAAGCGGGGAAGGCGGGGGGAGAGAGAAGCTACCAAGACAGGCTTACCAATACACAGCCAGCACTGGTGTACGTCCACAGCAAATGACGTTATGAGGCCTAACTTCAAATCATGTTTCAGTGTCCAAGCGTTGCTGTTAGATCGTAAATCCCATCCCACCAGAGATCCATTAACTGTACCGTAAGCAAGTACTGACTGGGCCCCTGAATTGAAGTGATGCATATCTACCACAGAGCCATCGTCCTTCAGATCTAAGGACCTGGGTTAAAAAAATAAACAAATTTACAAACAGATATGACTCCCTCCAAGTTGAAGACTCCTTCCAATAGGTAACACCGAGCAGCATTTTCTTCTTTATGTCACTTCTCAAGGCATCTGCTAGAAACAACTTTCCAATTTTAGTACAACAGATGCTTACGCTCTCTCAAATCTCCGCCTATAGGATCTGCAAACCTTCTATGGGCTAGTAAACTGCTGTCAACAGCTCTTTGCAAACAAACATAGCTTTGTGCCCTGGGTCTCAGTGTGTTTAATACTTCTCTCCCATTCGTCCTCCCTGTTTATCAGATCCTCATCTATCCAGAGCTGACAGGCAGGAACACCCCTCTCCGTGTTATACAGCCAGCACTTTCAATAGCTTCCTGTGTGTGCAAATGGACACCTCCTTCAGGCGTAAATGCAGCGTATACCCAAAGGAAAAATCTGCTTTGTAGTTTCCATCTCCATTAGATTTGGTTAATCCCAAATAAGAGATGACATTTGAGACAAATACCTTACTTTCACAGAAGTAAAGACAGAGAAAAGGTCTTTGAGATGGTTGCTAGATTAGCTGGGGCCTGGACATGTCCTGCACTCAAGATGGAAGATTAAGCTGTTGAATCAGTGCCAAATATTCAAAAACTACTCATATGGAGATAGGTAAGAGTTAAACCATCCCCAAATACTCCCCTAAATAGTATCCTATCTCCCATATCTTTGCCACCTTACATTAAAAGCCTGGGAGAAAAAATTGTAGATGTTTATCTAATGAGCTGTAAAAGAACCTCCAAAATTACTTTATAAGTATTAACATCATAACAGAGGAGGTAAGAAACTACCAATCCCAGTGCATAAATAATAAAATTGGCAACTATTCAGACTGACTGATTGTTTCAAGCTCATTATGAGTCCAGTGACACAGAAGGCACCAGTAACCTGCAGCTATCAATCCTCAGCCCTGCACGGTTGCCTTTCAACCCTTCTTTCTGAAGCAGGATAAGATCATGGATTACAGCCTTCCAGTACAGCCTGGGCTCAGCCAGCAGGAAGTCTGGAGAAAATCAAGGGATCTAATCGAGGGATATACTAACAGCTTGAGCGCTGCGGTGAGACTTAACTGCTCTAAGTACATACCTGCTTTGTATGGGATGAATTTTGGGAGATTTAGGGAGCTTTGAAGCTTCAATACCAAGAAGCTGGATGGCACCATTATCCGAAGCTATAGCCAAGTAATGCGAGCCTTGGCAGAATGTAAGTGTCTTTACATGTCCTCCAATCCGAGAGTAAGTCAGTATTGATCTAAACAGTAGAGACAGAGGGAGAGGACAATAAAGAGGGGGAACCAATGACTCTTGAGACAGCTCTCAAAAAAACATCTTCTAAGTGTCCCAAAATCAGAAAGCAACATAGCCTAAGTTGCCTCTGCAAGCTTAACTGCTCATCTTTGAGCCTGTAGGTTATGACGGTCTCCAACTGCAGATGTCTGCAAGTAAAAGTCTAACCTAGATCTGTACCAAAGTGGCATACTGTAGTTACTGTTATCTGACACTGCAGTCCATTACATCTTTTTCAAAGTATTTTGAGACAGACAACCTCATCTCCCAAAGATAACTCTCTCACAGAGACTGTCAGCCCCATACCACCCATGTTTCAACCAGCAACAGAGCTTTTCTGCATCAAATATCAGTGGATGAGACAGTTAAGCATAAAGCTAATTTGTTCCAAAAACCTCAGATGGCTTTAAACAGCAGCACCAAAATATATTTATGCCTGTATAGAAATTAAATCAAAAAGCCTGTAATTACTATAACTGCAAAGCAGTCCCTTTGCATTTGCTAGCATTTTTTTTTCTTTTATTCACTAATTGAAACAGTAATCTAATACTTTATAGTTGCATGCAAAGAGGAACACCAGTGTATTTCATTATTGAAATCTCCGGCACACCCACAAATTATTAATATTTTGCTCCCTGCTCTAATTTATCTGGCACTCTAAGCCAGCAGCCCCAAAAGTTTTAAATCTACCTGGTTGTAGTGGTTTTTCCTTCCATTTTTTGGCTGTTCCAGATTTTCACTGTGCCATCATTTGAGCAAGTGGCAAAAATGGAGTGTTCATCAGAGACCCGAATGCGGTTCACCGCAGACTTGTGTTCATGAAGGTGAGCTACCAACAATCCTTTGGGACGCCATCCTGCAGGGAAAAACAGAACTGTGAAGTTTGGTGTTGATTTAACAACTTAATAGGACCACGAAAATCCCCCTGATCCCATCCACCAAAAGCTATATCAGGATATAGTTATCATAGCTGCAACACAAAGAAGGCACTGAAAACACAGAGCTAACATTTTAAATATTAAAGACAAAAGCCTATTTGCTCAACTTTAAACTAAACCCTATTGGCAGATCTGGGTAAGAGTTTTCTTTTAGATGGGTTCCACGTACATTCAGTGAAATGACGAAGAACCCTTGTTCGTAGACTTTGCAGAGACGCTACTGCACAGTTCTGGTGTCAGCCTATGCAGATTGCTGGGCTGCAAATGGCAATCCCATAAATGTCCAAAATGCACATAATGAACACCACATTTGAACAGACTTAAGTTCCTGGATTGTCTGTAGAGTCCCTGAAGTGACAGGCTAAGTGCTGCACTACAGGCTACGTTGCCAGCCTTATGTACCTAATAAAATGAAATAATAGCTCTTCCAAATCCCACAAAAAAAAAAAACCTTATTCCAGAACTTCAAAAATAAATTGAAGAGTTGAGGTGCCACACAATAACTCTTGCCAAGAAATTGCCAACATTTGTCTGATGCGTTTCCTCCTCTGAAATAAGCATTGCACAAGTATGTGGCTGCACTTCTAGCATGCATCTACTATAGTGAAGGATTAACAGCAGATGAAGATAATGAAGGACACAGCAAATTTCAGAATGAGATGCAAGCTTTAAATATGAACATTTTTCTGGCACCCGCTCACTTGTGTGGCAGAGCAGGTCAGCTGCTTGTATTGGGACACGTTATTTCATAGGTTGCAAAACTCTCTTCAGGAGATAAACACACGGATTCGCCAAGCTCAGTCAAGGCTAGCAGTGCTCAAACACTATCTGCTTGGACCATTTTCCTGATGATTCTCTACTACTTCTCTTAAAATGACATGGTAGCTGCATGTGGCCAAGTGTGTGCATTTATGCTAGATTTACCAGAAGACTTTACCATCACCGTGTTGACTATTGCAAGCCCAGCTGGTACAGATTCTGCTCCCAAAATCTGAAGTTTAAGCACATGAACTGCCATTAGTAAAGGGACAGTCAGGAATATCCATACGGGATTATCCAGCAACAAATGCACGGAGCAGAGAACACCAACAGAAAACACTAAGAACTAATCTGGGTAAACTCCAATCTCAATTTGGACCTTCAAAATTTAAATTGAGGCCATAGGAAGATGACTGCAACTTAAAAGCATGTGTTTTCTCCCAGAGTGGCTGCCAGAGCCCTAATTAGCAAAACCTGGGTGTTGCTCCTTTCCGATAAAGAAAAGGGAACAAGAGGTAAAAATGTCTCTCCTTCCCCTCTGAAAGCAACGGTGTAGTACAGAAACACACATCTTCTCTTTGTAGCTGGGCACTGTGTTGCTGTCACCACTGCTTGTGAGGACAGGCTCCTTTGCAAACAAGGGCAGTTCAAACAACCCACCACAGTATGGGTGCCACTGGGTAAGAAAACCTGGCCAAGAGGTTCCAAGACTCACAGGATGGCTGAAAATCCCACCCCAGGCAAAATATTCACATTTCTCACCTCCCAACACAGCATTTCTCCCCTTGCCAAAACCAAGATACAGTCTGTTATGGGATGGCAAGTTATCTGCCATATACCTGGTTACAAACAACTCGCTTCAGAAAACTCACTGGAACAAAGCGCACAACCTGGACTTCAGACCAGTGGTTTGGGTCCATTACTGCAAAGGTCAAGATCCCAGTTCCAGACCCTCTTTCATAGGTCATGTATGTATTTTGCCAAATAGGTGTTCTGCACAGTAGGCACATTTCCAAAACTAAGAATTTCCCTTTTCCTCATTTTTTGCGTTTATTCCCTGAGATGGTGATGTTTTGACATCTATATTTTTTGCATAGTAACCTCAGGGGCCTATGACTTACCTGGAGGTGGGGGCTTGCTTTCCCACTCAGCATTCTCCATCATCTGTTTGGCAAGTCTCTCTGCATTACACTGTTCCCGCTTCTGCTGAATCAGCTGCTGAAGTTCAGTTTTGCAAGTGGTGATGCGTAACTGATGGGCTGATGGGGATGCTGTGCTGCTTAGTACCTGTGTGGTGGCTTTCCTGGGCTGAACAACTGTTCCATCAGATGCCTGTAAGAGAAAAGCACTTAAAAATATATGCCTTACATTCTACACATAGATAAATACTGCTCTTAAGATTACTTGGTCACACTGAAGAAAAGTGGAAAAATATTTTTTATTGAATCAATTAGCAATGAATTAGCATTAAAAAATAACATGCTTGCATGCAAATAATTAAAAATAGTTAAAAATTATAATTTGTAGAAAAGCTTAGCCATAGTTTGCCTAATTTGCCTAGTCTGTTCTGTATTCTAGTTGTAGAAACCATAATGTGCCGTGTACACGCCTTAATGTGATGATTACAGAAGCAGCTATTGCTCTCAAGACTGACAGAATTACAGGTTAGCTCTTGAATAATTATTTGTTTATATTGTGCTTTAAAATTAAAAGCATTAAGTGTTTCCCTCTTCTAGTTCAGAGTGGACACTCATTTAAAGCTAGCACAAGTTAATCAACAACTAGCAACAGAATAGAAAGAAGTGTCCAGTGTCAAGAGATGCCTCCACAGCCTGCAGGGCTCCCAGCCCATCCTTCCATAGCCAGGACTAAGTATGACAGGTGCAGGATGTCTACATGCAGCTATGATGGGATACACCAGTTCCCAGTTAAAATCATGACATCTCTTCTCGTCCTCACAACACGTATCAGGGCATGCAAATTGAGGAAGTCTTCCCTGCAGAACAGCTTACCTAATAACTGGCTAATCCACAAAGCCCCATCTCTTCATGCAAAGCATCTATTTATTAGTGAAGCTCTTCTGTTCAAGTGACTAAACTTACTTCTATCCTTTCTCAATCCCTGTTTTAAAAATAAGAACTTGAAAGTCAGCTACTATGATGGAAAATATGCCAGGGAATAGCACCAGTGCAAAAAAACCTCCAAGCAAAACAAGAACCCCATATCCATATAGTCCCAGTTGGCTTTAAAACAACTGAATCATTTCAATTTAAGATGCAAAGACAGTATTTTTCAGCAATACCTGTGGGGAGGATGACAAAGTGGCACAAATGCCAGCTGAGGACTCTGAACGAAGTGGCTTCCCAGCCTGCATGGCTTCAGGATCAGTAGTTTGCCCATGACCTTTGGGTACTGGCTGGGAGATGTTAGTTGGTTCCAGGGACCCAAACATGCTTTTCCATTCCTCATTTACATTTGAATCTTGCTTTACATGTTTTCTAGCTATAAGCAGTCAGGGGGGAGAGAAAAAAAAAAACCAACAAACATAATCATTACAACATTCACTCAGGCTGTTACTTTCAGACTACATGGGAGTCCAATGTTTACATGCCAATTTATTATTTATACAGTCAATAAAGTACTGCCACATTGTTTAAGCCAGCTGCCAGGGATTTATCAGGCAAACAACACATGTGGCAAAAGCTTTGTTTACACCTTCTTAATCCTACAGTTGACTCATGCAATAAATCATTCCAGTACAGGGAAATTTTGTGGTTGGAAGACTGCAGGATTAGCCTCTATGTGATAATTTTTTCTTATGAGAGTAATTTGTAATAGCACAGTATGCAAATAATTGTCAGTGTCAAATACAACCAGTTTTCCATCACAATCGCAACACCACCTGTAGATTCAGGAATGTTATTTGTAAATAGGAAATTTATTTATTTTCAGCATTCCTCTGGAGTCACTTAAAACAGTAAAATACAGAAAGCAAAATTAAAACATGGGACAAATTAAATTTGGACAAAGTCAGTGAAGAAGTGAAATGCATAAAGACTTTGCAGGTGACAGTTTTGGGTGAAGTCAATCAGTTCAAATACAGGCTTCATACACTAACTTGTAAATCCTGTCCGCTCCTGACTCCATAGGATGCAAAAAAAATGAGAAATCCTGTACTTCAGTACTTACTTTTAAAACCATATGCAAAACATTTGCAGACTAGCATCTTACTTGTTTAAATAAGATGGCAATAGCTATCTGGTTTGCAGGTATTTCTGTATTTTTACATCTGAAAACACAGCAGCTATCAGTGGTGTACAGAGGAGGACCTTACTAGCTTGACAGAGCAAAGAGGAAGCTCAGTGTCTGGATGAGAAGAATTTCGAGGATAGAGAAAACTGGAATTGAGTTATCAACAAGTGGATTTTAAAGCTGAACAATGAGATGCAAGAGGTTTTTCACGCTGAAAGAGGAGCAGGCAACAAAGTGAAATGGGGGTGGAAGAGCAGCTGAAGAACCCTAAGGTCAAAAAGCATGTGCTTGGTGGGTGAGCAACAGTTAGCACTCCTCAGTGCCAGCCTGCTTCAGCATCACGCCCAGGCCCGAGTTTCCTCCAGGCTACCTCAAGAAAACATCCTGGATTTTCAGTAAAAGTGCTCATCACTTCTTGAGAGGAGAAAGAGAGAGAGCAGAAATGTAGCTTTCATAACTTACACTGTTACCATGGGTCACGGGAGTCCTGCTGGTCACAATCAGCTGAACAACCTGTGCATATTCCTACTACAAAAGCAGTCAAACTGATTTAAATACTCTCAGAGGCAAAATATCCCCATCTGTCACTGACCCAGAGAGCATTCCAGTGCCTCACGTTTCAAGTGTCAGCAGTAATTTTCTTACTGCAAACTCAGTGAGGATGGCGATAGTCACGTAGGCTGAATTACTAACAACACTTGCTGAGTAAATTCAAAGACTTAATTCTCTGACCCTGAAAGGAAGGCTATACTTTATCTACACAGACCACAGAATATACCAACCACGTTTGTCATCGGGCTCCTGCTTTGTTTTAACAAGATCCACTTGTCTCCCAGTTATTCCCAGAGCTGACAAGTCAATCACCCCTTTCTGAGTGCTGTCATGCAGGTGGCTCTGATCCACTACATTGGCTTTAGCTTTATTTGATTTTAACATAAAGTCTTTCAGTGCTAACAGTTTGTCTTCTTCCTCCTCAGTCATCCCCTATAGGAAAAAAAAATATTAATTACTTTAGAATAAGAACATGTATCAAGGCATGAAGATGGAAAGATGGAAGATGCAGTAAGATTAATGACTGGCTCAGAGGTGGAAGGAGAGAGCACATCCCCAAAATTCAAGACATCAGTCTATCACCCATACAAGATTGTGGGTAAACTGCTGTAGTATAAGAATATCTTTCCTCCTCAGGAACAGAATAGCATTTAATAGTGGATCACTGGTGCAATCTGCTTTGCTGCCACCTAAGCCATACTTAGCACCCTCAAGCCATAGGATTAAAAACCTGACCTCCCACCCTCACCCCCCACACACACTCAGCTGCAGTCCTTCCTCTTCCCAGTTCTCCTTGCTTTGTGTGGGTGATTCTTAAGTGTTCCCTTCCTCACATATAAGCCTCAACACCTTCCAGCTCCCTTTGGCTTTTGCACTGTTACTTGCATGTCTGTCTCTCCAACAAATGCATGCTCTTCTCTCCGACACGAGACACAGCACATATGCTGTAACACTGAAACCATCACAGGTATGTCAGAAATCCGAGACATACAACTCAAGTATGTATTTGGGAAATTCAAATGGAAGGTTGCCCTATTTCCAGCAGATCTTTTCAGAACCTTCCTTAACTTCTGAACAATTTGTCCTACAAGCATATATTGAAATCAATGAAGCCAGTGGTTGGCAGGTCGAGAACCTCAGACTGGGAGTCCCTCAAAGCAGCAACTGCAAGGTTAGGTTCTGTGGAGACACACAGAGCCCAGGAATCTCAAGCCTGACTTTTAAAGTACAAATAAAAACCAATCACTTGTGAAAGTAGCTTCTTCAACAGCTGTGCAATGGCAGGGTCCTCTGGGGGTGGGCAGTCAGGGAGAGCACCATTCCTCTTCTTCTGACGCAGCTGAAGGTGTCGGAAGAGGCTTGTGATATCCTTTGATCTTAAGACATAATCAAATATGGAACGGCTGACAGGCTCTTTAAGTACACTTAGCAGGACTATTTCTTTGTCTATCTGCAATTCAGAAAGAGACCAGTCAACATGGAGGAGGATGATATCCATATAAACATGGGGAAATCTAGCAGTAAATGCTGTCATCTCATGCTTACAGTGTTTGAACTTTTTTTTTTTCCTAGCCTGAAAGTCAGTAAACAGACAACTGCAAGTATTAATATAAAAATCAATCTCTTCCTCTGAAGGCAGTTTCAATCTCAGTCCTGAAAAGATGCTTTCAATCTTACAATAACAAAAACTCATGTAGGACTTAAAAATTATTGCATGTGATTATGTCAATAATCTAGATTCAACTTCTCTCCTTTCATTAAAATAATACCTTTTCCTGTGTTGGTCATATCAGATTTTTTTTTTTTTCTTTCCCTGCTCTCTCAAAAGCCTCAGAACGTTACCTAGGCATTGTAGGTAGGATTAAAAATTCTACTATTAGTACAATGATATTTCAAACTTTGTCTGTCTTTGTCCTACATTTACCCTGTAAAAATACCACCTAGAAGAGCTCTTCACCTGTGTCAGTCAGATTACAGAGTTTCCTCCTGCGTATACATGGGAATAAGGATGCACAAGCATGTTAATTAAGTAATATTCAAAAGCATATTGGGACGTCAGTAAAGAGACATAAGAAACTGATGAGTTAAGGCATAATTTAGAATCATTAACTGGGGCAGTCCTTACGAAGATTGTTCACTAGTATTAAAACAGAAAAAAAACAAACAAGTTTCTATTTTCCCAGGTGGCGATTCAATGTCTGTGTCCAGAGAACGTGTCTGGACAAAGTCTTGTACACAATCAACATTACTTGCAGCCTCAACATTCATTTGAGTTTATACTTTTATTTCAGCATTTGATCGTTGCTGTTTCAGGAGTAGGTCTTAAGATGTGGCAGGAAGGGGGGGGCAAGCCATACCCATGAAACAGGCCCCCAGTTACACGGTCAAACCTAATTCAGCCCAAAATTATGACATAAATGCTTGTATAAAAGTTAGAATAGTCAAAATAATGAATGGGAGATGGTGGTGTTGGGACTGCAATTTTTTATTCACAACCGTATCAGAAGACCTCATTCCTATAACGTGCTTCTCGTAGCTGACTGTCTACATGAAAAACAACTTCAAAATGAATCCAAAGTGAGGACTTCTTTATTACAGTCCAACTCAACGTTACCCCCTAATTACTAATATTTAGTATTGCATAGCAAAGAAAAGATTTATGTACTGAAATGAAGCAGGAAGTGAACAAGACAGAAGTTTATCAATGCCCAAAACACAGCACAAGGTGTCTAGGGAGATGTAAACAAGGAAAAATATTATTTTAGTGAAGTTACCACCTGTATCATTTGCAAGAAAACGTTAAACAAGTGATGCACTTTTTAGTGTAAGTACTGCAACTGTTTCTTATCTATTTAAACACCTGAGAGATGCATTCTGCAGGTCCTAAAGTTACATGCAAAGATGCCTTTATGATCGTATTACCAGCATCATTGAGGTAAAAAAAAAAAAATATATTGCCTCTAACCTTAATGGAAGAAAAAAAAAAAATCTAATATTCTTATAGCCAGGACCATGGCCAAAACAGACTTAAGAACTGTGACTAGTCAAGATAGATTCACATTAATATTATTTGAATTATTACCTGTATTATTGGTTGTGTGATAAAAGGATGGAGGTATGGCATTAGCTTGCAGTACACATCAGCAATATTCAGATACTGTGCTACCACAGTGATAAATCCAACCGCACCGTAACGTATCCAAAGATTAGGATGACATAGGAAAGGTGCTGAAAAAAATTCGGTTGTTAAAATATATCATTTGTATCAAAGAAAGGGGATAAGCCTGTATATGGCAGCCTGTGATGCAATTTCCTCCCCCTAGAATTAACCCCAAACTGAGCCTTCCTTCCTGCAGAGCACCAAAGTTAAAACATTCATCCTGAGAAAATTATTGCATGGACTTGACTGTGCCTGTGCTACTCAGCTTCCTTGCTGTTGCCCAAAACTATATTTTTCCTATTTATTAATTTCAATCTCTAATTGTCGTCTCCAGATTTTCAAAGGAGACTAATCCAAAAATAAATCTCAACCTTATTCTGGACAATTATGGAGAATCCTCATACCAGTGAATTTTTTTTCTTTTTAAGTAAATATTTTATTCCTTCCTTCTTCTCCTTTCTTCCTTGAATAGTCACTATGTGTACTGTAAGATTATCAGACTCAGCAGTCCATCTTGGTTTTGTGGGTTTTAAGAAACTGTAATCAAGGGACCGCATCTAGTCATGCGATCTAATCACAGATCACCTGCCCCACAGAGACTACATCTCAAAAGATCAGTTGGTATTTTCTTTTTCTTAAACAGCTGGTAAATCTTGGGCACATTTAAATTAAACTGATGAGCCTCATGAGGGAGAGACCAGCTCTGTATTTAAGGTTCTACTGAGTTAAATGGGGCTTTATGCTGTTAGCAATAGGATGAGAAAGGATCACATACTGTCTGAAGGACTGAATTCCCCTGTTCCTCAAAGGCTGGCGGGTAAGAGATTTGAAAGTTATGTGCCCGATCAACTTCCCAAAGTAACCAGGAGTAGTTCTTTGTTAGAGGCTGGCATGAAGAACAAGGAAAGGTCTTAAAACACAAAGTTTTTGGACTACGTGTTGTTTACTGCTGTCCTATATAAAAATCAGAGAATATGCTTCCAATTAGTTCTACCAAAATTACGATTTTAGATTTTTGAGCACTAACATGATCCAACTAGCTAATAGTTCATTAACACAATTTTGTTTGGATTCTAAAACGGTACTATGGGTTTGCATATTGGACAGCTAAGCTGACGGTGAAGCTTTACGTAGTACTAAGATTTCTTTTCTTGACCAGAAAAACAAGGTATTCTCCAGTATTCCAACTTACCAATATCACAAGCAAACTCATAAATATGGGGCTTTTGCAAGAGCCCCAATTGGCACATACAAGTAAGAGCATTGAGGGCTTTATAAATGACAAATTCTTCAGCATCACTGAGACCTTGCTGAAGCAGAGGTTTCAGTATTGATGAGCTTTGCCAGCCAACATAAGCAGCAACACCTGAAAGATAAAAAGAACACATGAAAAATCTGTCATCCTTGCCCTTCCTCACCGAAGTTTAAAACTGCTGTCTTACAGAGACATCTCCAAACAGATTACTAGCCATTAGGAAAAAAAAAAGGAAGCTGCTTTCCATTTAAAGTTAGACCAATATTCTGTGCCTGCAGAGGTCCTTCCAGAAGCCAGGTGTAGGTGTCTGCACACAGCTGGCCAGCAGAAGCCTGAAACAGCAAGGCAAAACCAGCAGTGCTCCTAAGGGGTGGGGATGCAGTGCCCGCATTTGTATGTGAAAAAGGCAAGTGAGCAGGAATTAAAGGTTCTGTTAGCTGGATTTTGTCTTTTAACTTGGCAGTGATTGTAATTTGAGTATCACTCAGACTCCTGGAAAGACTGAACTGGATACTGGACTCATTATCAGCAAGGAAATCTAACGCATACATCCACTCAGCCACAAAAGAATCACTAACAGTCAAAAAGGGAATTTTAGAACAATCTTCTAAAACTCTTCCATCCTGAAATGGCTGCAAGATTTGCTGTCTAGTTAACTGGTCTCAAATCATTTGCCATCATGAAGCCACCTTGTTTCAAGAATACCTCCAAATTAAAAATTAAAAATATTCCAAAATCTTAGAAAGAAGCCAAAACCAAAAGCAAAATGAAAGGAACTCCTTTGAAGCTGCTGGACAAAAACATATCAACTGCATCGCAGTAAAAGAAACTACTTTTCTATTCTTCTTCCTTTCCCATGTGAAAACCAGCCACTGGCCACAAGAAACATGTCATCTGGAATTACTAATTTGGATTAGATAACCCATCTGCAATAATTAATCTCTGGCAATGGTCAGGGAGATGGACCTTGTTGGATTTCTCATCTTTCCTCTAGCTTTACATCCATCAAGCTAACATTCCTTCCCACAAACAACTGGACAAGTCCTCTGATTGTTCTCAAGAGAAAAAAAATGGTTTTTTATTGAATAGCTCAGGTTTATTGTTGCCGCTGTGATACGTGGTACACAGCAGAGACCATAACTGCCTTGCTTCTAACCCAGTTATCTGGGACTGATTAATAGCAGAAAAATCAATATTTTCGCATCAGAATCAAGATTAAACATAAAATAACTTTATCATTTTTACTCTAATAAGGTAATAATAAACATACTTGCACATGCATTAATGCTGAGCTTTGCAAACAGTTGTTAGGAGGAAGAAAGGGAGAAACAGCACAGGTAAGATAAATCCCCTCAGTGCCACCCAGTGTTACAGAAGGGCATCTGCCCCCAGCCACAGGCAGCAGTGCCTGCACACACTTAAACATGAGCTAGGGAGTTCAGTTTTAAAGATGTGCAAAAAAACTTTAAGTAAAACAGTGTAAAACAAAAATACAAATTTTGAACTTCATCTGAATTCTTCTGTGGAGGTTTTGAACAGATACCAGGAGAGGACAAGGAGGAGTTAAAAATATAGGCTACATGTCTTGACTTTTACACTTAATTGCCTCGCATCTCTCTACGTGTCTTTTGCAAGAAGCTAGGATACTGTGACCTGTGCTCTGGCTACCCCATTGCTCCTTCTGAACAAATTCTGACAAGTTCTTAGCATCACAACTTGTCACGGTTTGCCAGCACAGCATTTTGTGGCCTCCAGGCGTAACGGAAGGTATGCCTACCATAACAGCCCTGCTGGAAGTTTGAGCACACTCAGTTCTCTTGCTGGGCATCTCAAGTACCAATTTCTCCCCCAGGTACTGCAACGGGAAAGTCTTCTTGACCCGCAGGTCTTGAGCACTGACTCTCAACAATAGTCATGCGGAATAATTTCCAACATACGTGGAACATTAGATATGCTGAATAGCTGATGTCATCACTGGTAAGATTTTTTAAATTGTTATTAAGTTTGTGGAGCTGACAGGAAACTTTAAGTGAGGTTTTAAGGCACTAAACAAATTTTTCAAATTATAGTTGTAGCCTCTACCAATGCACAGTTTTCATCATATGAACAGGTCTGCTGAAGTTAACGGGACCATGAACGCACGTGAAGTGATATATCTAGTAGACAGCCTGCAGAAATCTTAGTATTTACTTGTCATAATTCAGCTTTTAAAGTTAGTGGCTTTAGCAAAGACTCAAAAAAAGCACCAGCATTTAAAGTTTATTTTTTATGTTAATCTAACCTAGACTTAAATACCTCAGTCTCGATTGTATTCAATATTTGGACTAAAAAAAAAATTTGCACTTACCTTGTTTCATCTTCACTACCCAAAGAAACATTTACACCCAATAATTCAGCAAAGTCTTTTCCTATAAATTATAGAAATCTTTATAAGAAAGGACTTTTATATGACTGTTAACAGTTTCCAGGATATGCAGAAATTAATTTATTTACATTATTATCTCTCTACTCTGTTTGGCTGAAACCAAACACTTACCAACAATGCTGTCAAAGAAAGCTCCTCGAAGGTGCCAGTCATTCTTATCATTTAAGAAAGTGATCATATGAGACAGGAGAACATCATTGGCTTTCTGACGTCCAAAAAAGACACAGAGACGTGTTATTCCATTTTCCATCAGTGTTTGTTTCACAATATTCTCTGGGTCACTTAGCAAAGTCACAACTTTCTGCTGGACCATTTCATGCAAGGCTTGCAACTCTGCAAGAGACAACAGGATTAATATTTGGGCTGGTGACAAACAATACGTGCATGTGTACTGCCTGCTGCTAAAGGGGTTACACTGACGGGTCATCCTGAAGAACACCTGACTCAGTAAGACCCACAGTGCAACAGAACCTCCACAGTTCCAACAACTGGCTTACCAAAGACTTGAGACTAAGCACGGGGTGGTGGCAAAGCCAAAGAGTACAGAAATGTGAGACATTCTTACCAGATCAATAGATCCTAAACTTGCCATAAGTTCAACTAAGATGATCCAGCTCATTATAAATATAGAGGTGAAGAAGCATCATAATGAGTCAGCAGCAATGTTACAACAGTCAACAAAATGCTTTAAGGCAATTTTGGTTTAATGTGTTTATTTGACCACCAGTTTCAAAATTTGTGAACTGATAACAGATCAAGAGTATATTTTTAGTTAGGCAGATAGATTTGCTTAAATTAAGGATACAGAGAGGAATAAACAATACTGGAAAAATTATTTCCAACTTCATTAAATATCAGCAGTTATCCTAACAATACTGATGAAAAATTTGAAGATGACCTTGCCCATGGCTTCTACTCCATGAAGCAAGTAAAAAAATATTTCTATTAAATGGAAGTAACAGAATTGTTAAGGCACTGGCTATTATTGAAAGCTGTACAAAGGAGGTTCTCAAAGAAGTAGCATGAAAATTTCAGCTATTGCTGTCCTGGCTTTGCAGGGGTGATTACCATTTGCCTGCAGTCAGAAGATCAGCTAATTTGCTTTCTATCATGACTCTGTCTGTCAGTCACATGAAAAAGTTGCCTTCTGGGTTCAAATTTCTCATGCTTGGTTTCCAAAAGGGAAAAAAAAATAGAACTATTCAAACTTCTTTCTTCCTTGCGTTACTTCTTTCATCTCCAAGCTATTCTGAAGGCTAGGGGACAGTATTTCTTAGAAATTCAGCCCGTACAATGGGGCTTCCTCTCCCACTCGGCAATTCCAAGCACCCCATGCCTTACATGAAGGAACCTGTAGGGGATCTTTTATGTTTGGTTTTGGTAGTTGTGGGTTTGTTGTTTTTTTGGGTTTTTTTAAGTATCATCCTGCAACTAGTGAAGAGATAACTGAAAGATGCCTTTTTCCCTACCAAATGGAGTATGTATGGGATGTTTACCAATTACCATTAGTTGCAGATTGATCTACCTAGCCCAAAAGAGAAATTACAGTTTTTAACCACTAACTCTTCCCAGCTTAGAAGACTTGCTTGGCATTGTTCCAGAAATCTCTGCATCTCTAAAAGGCACTGGAGCTGACGCACGGGTCACTTATTACCATCTCTCCTTCCCAAGGGAAAGAAAAAAAAAAAAGACATCCTTAGGATTTTAACTCATTCTCTGCGCTACAGTTACAATATCACAGATAGCACTGTTGCTACTCAACAGCATCCATACATTCAACATTTTCAGGCAAAAAGATAGACAAGAATTGCAACCACAGGATCAGAAAAGGAAAAACAACTGAAAAAAGACAGAATGACGACTCTGCTGGAACTTGACAGGTTTTTCAAATCTGACACTGCCTGGCACTTCAACAGAAGCAGTATTTGGAATACAGCCATGTTTTCACAGCTGACATGTTTACAGGACTGTGAGTGAACCTGGATAGGCAACCAGGCAGTCAGCATTGCAATCAAATGCCCCGAGAACTTTTGGAGAAGAAAACTGTGCTCATTTATGTACTTTTTTGTCTTTCACAATGTTCAGAACAGAGGTGTTGGTTTCTGCATGAAGCTGTAACAAATACCCTTCAATACTAGTCGAGGCAAAGCGTTCTTCCCATAGGAAAGAATGCCAATAGGAAGGCTAAGCTTTAAGAGATGAGGAAGATCAGTGCTAACCAGGAGCTGTGGCCCATGATTTGCTATTATAAGCAGGCAAGGTAAGTAGAGGTGACATTACCTGTGTCATAGTTATCACTAGGATGAGAAGTTTCATCCATTTCTTCACCATTTGGCTCATTTTCCATATTCAGATTTTTCAGCTGTACCAACTCCAGAAATCTCAGAGCTGTTTCTGCCAACAATGCTATGTTTTCTGCAAAGGAAAACATTTTGGTTAAGAATTGTTCTGCTTTGCCGATTTACATCACCCAGATGATCCCCCTGATGAGAGATTACAATGACTGACAATACCAGTCAGCCAAATGGGATTGAAATTACACAACATGCTCTGGTCAACCCACTTCTGTTGACCCTGACCCCGGGAAAGCTACCAAGTACATCAAATCACGTTTGTCAGGTAAACAAGTGGAAAAATTGTAAGGATATCAAGTGTAACAAGGACTAATTTCAATCTTCTAGAACTAGCCCTAAATACCACCCTAAATCTCAGGCTAATGACTAAATAAACTGATAGAAATGAAAGACCAATTAACCTGAATTAACCAACATGCCCACATCGTAGACTGCAACAAAACACTGCGGACAAACCACCGTGCCAGGATCCTAGGGAATAACAACAGGGCTACCCTTAAGGGCTGGGTATTTCTCCCCGTATCCATCCATGCGATTTGGCCCTGTTTGGAAGCTGCTGAAGCATCTCAGGCTGTATTACATGGGTCAGGCCACTGCTGACCCAGGAATAATCCCATCAAGGCCAAAGTCTCACTTAAGCAGCCATTCAGAGTGTTGTTCAAGACAACAGCAGCATGTCAATGGAGCCTGTCCACAGCCCAGATCAAATCCTGTGAGTCACCAGTCTGCCCACTTCCAAAAGTGTGCTGTACTAACACAAGTTAACTCAGGTATTACACTACCTTTAAATATAAATATGTAGGTATTTGAAATTTAAATGGCTTTTTTAAAAGAAAAGCTATTTGAAATTAAGGCAACATAATCAGACGTCACCATCTACAGCTCAAATAACCTTTTCAAATTTCAGAAAATATTCTAGCTGTACTCAGTTTGAAAATAGTCAAAGCACTGAACACAGAGAGAACTTCTGTGTAAGCAGATGCAACTGGAGTGTACGGGCACTGAGAACTCTAGCCTTTTCACACTTGCAGAAAAGGAGATTGCATTTTGTTTCTTCCATTTCAGCTTATTTAACAAGTTCAGCTTTATATTAGTTCATTTAAAAAATAAATTATGAATAGACTACAATTTTATGAAATTTGGGGTTTTTTCTAATCTACAAATAAAAGTGAGGCATGAAAAAATGATTCTTTCATAAAGCCCTGAACGTTGAAGGTCAAGGTGCCCAAAAGCAATTGGTTCTATTCATTAACTATACATGCTCTTCAATAATTAGTTTTATCAGCTTACTTGGAAAACAAAAGAAAAACATCACCTGGGACGTTCTCAACTGAATTATGCATTTATTACTTTAGGAAAAAAAAAAAAACAACAAACCAACACACTTAAAAATATGCTAGTCATAGCAAATATGGGTATGACTACAAAGCTTCTTCCCGAAGCAGGCAGAACTCATATATCTGAATAATGTGCAAAGAAAACATCTGCTATGGTATAAGCCAGTCTATTACAAAGCAAATAGTGCAATTTCAGAATATCGAATTTCATTCTGTGGGAAAGTAACTCTGAAGCACAGCAACACACTAATGCTTTAAGTTAGTTTCATATTTCTTTAGTTCAATCAAGCCACTCTAAGAAAACAATTTGAGCTAATGAAATGTCAATTAAGATAAATTAGTAAGAGCAGCAAAGGGTGGGCAAGCTCAGAAAGCCCTGCTCATGTACTTAGCTATGCAAAGACCCCTTGGACAAGTACTTCTCTTCGTTACACTCTTGCTTATGCAGGGAATAAAGCCAGGGCTGCTTCCCTGAGCATGAGGCTCCCAACTCCCCTTACCTTAGCTATGGGCAGACCCACTGTGTGCTACATCCAAGCCCTAGCCCAAAGCATAGGTACACATTTTTCAAGTTGCTTTTACATGCAGAATTACAGAGAAGAATTCATGTTAATTTTTTTTTTTAAAGTTAATTCAATCTAGCAGAGAGCAAACACATTTTGTCAACTATTTAAAATGTAATTATTTACTTTGAGTACAGATCTACACTAGAAACTCATCTGTTAGGATAAGTCAACTCATTAAGTTGCTGCCTCCATCTGCACCAGTTAGCTTAAGTGAATACAGGTGTCTTTAGCTGCAGTCATTTCTGAGACTTCTGGGGAGATTTACTGAAATAGAAACAGCAAGCTATGTGATGATTTTGAGCACAGGAAAAAAATAGTTAAGGAAACACAGAAAAGCCCAAGATCTGTAGTTTTGACTGGATTTCCTCTTACCAGCATAGGCAAGTCTGACAATGGTGGCTTCATCCTGGGCCAAGTGTGCAATGCCTGGCAGAATGTATTCTGGGTAAATGTTAATATCATTGCGTGGCACCTCTTTGACGAGAGCAAGAACTTTTGTTAGTGTCCTCACAGATTCTGCCCTCACCCTGGGCACAGAGTCGTTGCTGAAATGTAACAGATAGGGAGTAATACGATCCAGAAGAATCTCTACACTTAACCTTGGCGCTAAATGAAGAATCAGTTCCAAAGCAGCCAGTTTTGAATCACAGTATTTGAGAGTCTGTAAACAGGAAGTTATCACGGACACGAGAATAACCAGCCCATTCTCTTTTGTCTCTCCCTCGGCTTTCTCTGTGCGATCATGCCCACAGAGATTGTGAATGATGTTGTCCAGATCTTTACGTATGACCAATATACGCTCATCTGCCGATACAAACGTTTCCTTGGCAAACTGGGCCATGTAAGGCTGAAGGAAAGTGTAAAATATTTCAGGAAATGCATTGTTACGTTGCTGTTTCAAATAATCTTCAGCTGCTAAACGTTTATCTGGCTCGCGATGGACCATCTGAGTGACCTTGAGAAGGGCAGAAGTAGAAGGGAGTGGGAGAGAAAGATTAAAGGTTTAGACATTTGTATCACAACAACAACAAAAAACTAAAACCCAGACAAGAAACAACTTGTCACCAAAGCAGGTGAAATAAACTACAAAGAGACCACACAAATGGTTCTAATACTGTAGTCCACCCTTACCAGTTCTCTGATACTGCAATCTTCAATTTTGTTTAGGACTTGATCAGGGGAAAAGAGGCCATTTCTGTAAGCCAAAAGCTGAGACAAATCAAACAAGGGTACACCTTCTGTGAAGAGCTCTGCTATCACACAACCTGGGGAATAAACAAAAAAGTCAAAGATGTCAAAGGATTATGAACAGATGCTTTAACTTTGCCTTCTATATGCAGACAGGAACCCTATGCAACTCTTAGCTTGATTAAAAACAAGGCAAATAAGTTGCCAAATTAACTTGCAGAAAGGAGGTAGCATCTCAAGCTCCAAAAACTGGCTTTTACACTTGATCCCTGAAATATCTCCCAAGTATTTTATTTCAAACATGTCAACAGCAGAGGAGTTTGCAATTAGGAAACACGAGGCAGGGACTTCAGCCACCTGCCAGCTGGAAAATCCAGCACCAGAAAAGGAACCCACATCACTGTCACGTGGAAGAAGAGTGTCAGTAAGTCAGCACGGATTGGGCAGTCGTTCAAAACTAAGCAGTCCTTTTACAGAAGGTAAACAAATCATCTCTACTTCCACAGTGATGCTGGGAGACAGCATATATTCACTCACACAAGCTCATAAACACAATGAGAAATAACACGATTGCCAAACACAGCTCCTCTGCTGTGTACGTGACACGTGTTCTCTTCAAAGGTCCCAACTCCTGCAGTTTGCTCCTAACGGTCAGTATCTTATCAGTGGAATGCCCTGGAAGTTTGGCTGTAAGAGGAGCTTGCAAAATGAAATAACCATTACCTTTATTCAGATTTTCAATCACTTTAAGGAAAAAAAGGCTTTCAAAATGCTGAAGACAAGCCCAAGACTCAAGACAGGCTCCCACAGTTGGCCTCTATCAAGTATTTGTGAGCGGGACTGTGACAGGAGCTTACTTAGTTATCCAGCTTCCTGCCTGTGGGGAAAATGAAATGAGAAGGGGCTTCTAAAGCCAATATTGCCAAATTGTCCTGAAAGCTAGCTCAGTCCCCAGGCAGCTTAACCTTAGGTGAACCACTGGCTGGTTCCTCCTCTTGGTCCCATGAGTCCCTGGAACCTCAGCCACGAGAAGACAATGGTCTGTGGCTTGCAAAACCACCTCCTTCCCAGGGCAGAGCTGAGCCATAACAGCACAGTTTGTGATTTCCCTCCTCAGATAACGTGGCGATATACTTAAGTTACATAGTTTACTATATTGTGTCTGTAGTTTTTCTATAAACGAAGGGTTTGGGGTTGAGTCTTATGCTTAAAATAAGCAAGTTTTTCCACATGCTGTTCTCTAAGCCCACTGCAAAAAAAAAGAACCAAACCCCGCCACACACACTTTTCTGCACCCCAACACACAATCATAAACAGACTGGTCTCTCCTGATGGCTCCAAGTACCTGCAGAAAATATATCCATTGCACGTTTTAATTCCCCTCTTGTCCGCTGATTGCTATTTGCCAAGTCTACCAAAGGAGTGGAAGGGTCCCGCATGTTCTCCAACTCTGTAGCAAACATACTGCCATCGACAAAGCGCTCGGGAGCGATGTAACACGTTCTCCTCCGCGACGTGTCAAAGAAATAATTGAAGTCAGCGGGATTGTCTTCGGGAAGATAAGTTGGTTTAAAACTGGCAAAGTCAGTTAGAAGAACCCAGTTCCAGCTGGTGACCATGATGTTCTCTGTTTTAATGTCCCCATGGCGGACTCCAGATTTGTGTGCTTGGTCCACCGCCGTCAGGATCTGGAAAGCGATCCACCTTTTCTCAATGTTGTTGAGGAACGGCCTAGTGCTAATTCGATCATAGAGGTTGTCCCGCACATACTGTCGGAAAAGCATGGCGGCCTTCTCGCTCAGGGTGGCTTTCTGGAAGGGAAGGCAGTTCTGCGCCGAGTGTAACCGTATCTTCAGCTCCTCCAGCTCCTGCTTATAGCTGGTCAGGGGCAGGGTGGGATCCTGGATGGCAAACACCTTCACCACCACCAGCCCCTCCCGGTGCTTGGCGCGGGCCACCTTGAAGAACCGGGTGCTCCCCAGGCTCTTGTCATACTCGAAGTCGTGGATGTCGGAGAAGTAGCTGTCCACTGAGAGGATCTGCGAAGGGGCGATGCCAGCCAGCTG
>NW_010112483.1:19318-25285 GCF_000699245.1 Pterocles gutturalis | reverse complement strand
TTTCTGCCGTGTAAAACTGAAACTTGGCACGGCGCTTTCCCGGGAGCAAAGCGATGCTGCCGGGAAGAGGCAATGCCAGACTCTGCCCACCTTTTAACTTGCTTTATTTTTCCTTATTCCACACCAGGGTTTGGTTTTCTGTGTTTAACGAGCTCTGTAATTAGTGTCAGAGATAAAGTCTGCTGCTCCGTGTAGGTAGCGCTGGTATGTCTAACAGAGAAGTTACAACCCAAGGAGAGGGATGTGACACCAGCACCCAGAAAACCTGGCTTTTGCCCCAGAAGAGTGACCCATGGTGAGGACACGTCCTCCTGTCCACCTCCCTCCCCTCCCCATCCTCCTCCACGCTGCTGCCCATGCCCCATCTCTCGCTCTGGGTGTTCATCCATCCTCCCACAGAACAACACTCACTAATGTCACCGGCAGCCAGGCGAGTGAATTTGTGTCCACATGCCTGGGGAGAGGCAAACTACCAGATCAGGCCCACTGTGATGGTATTTTTTTCCCCCCTAGTTCTTAATTAGTGAGAATTTGGGGACTTGGGGAAAAGAAATCACTTGGCACCATAGTGTCTTCGCTTTTCTCCCTGTTTTTGCCATTATATTCCTGACACCTCTACCAACCACCTCCACTGAAGGACAGAAAAGAGCAAACAGTGACCGAAATAGCCATCCATCCATCCCTCCATCCTTTGCAGCAGAACCTGTGAGGTCAGCGAGAGCGGCCCAAGGGTGTCAAATGCTAAAACAACAGCCAAAGGAAAAGGCTTAAGTGTGTGCTGCCAGGCTGGATAAACCAGACATCTGGGGAGGACGCTCGAATCCACTGATGGTCCATTAGCAGGCTCCGTGAGGAGATGTGAATCCAGCTTCTGAGCCAAAGAGCACAGCTTCTGACCCAGCAGCAGCCAGAGCCCTGCCTGCATCACTTCGAGGGGTCCCAAGGGCACACACGAACCAGCATCCTTCCCTGCCAGAAGCCCATTACACAAAGGGAAGTGCCGTAGGAGAACACCTCAAAATAAATGTCCACAGGAACAGGCTGCTCCGTGCTGCTGAGCACCGATGGTACGAGGCAGGGGTGTGGGGCTGCAGGATGGACGTGGTGCCAGCACAGAGGAGAAGCTGCAGCCGTGGGGGTTCATCCCGCTGGTCAGACATGGTGACATGGCTGCGGTGCCACCAGTTCCCGGCTGACTGGATGGTGATGCCAGTTGGAAACTGGGGGGCAGGTCCTCCCCCATCATTGCATTTGCTCTTCTTTTGCCAAGGGATCGATTGTGTTCAGGGAGCTCCAGGCTGTGTGGAGGTCAGGCACATCGCTGGCTCCAGCACTGCCCTGAGATTATTAAAATGAGCAAGGATCCCCCCTTCTCCTTCCATCCAAGCCCCCCAATGCCCAGCCCTTCACAGAGGGCAGCCTTGGCTCTCGTCCTAGAGAAGAAGAGTGTTTCTTGGAGGTTTTGGGCTCATTTGAGCAAAGCCAGAGTGTGTGCAGCTCCTGGACCAGTACGGATGCTGTGCCCTGTACATCCCCCAAGCAATGCACTCTGTTTGTCTGTGCAAGAGGAGGGGAACGGGCAACATGACCCAGATCACGGTTTTTCTGTCAATACGGCTTAAACTGTTCCCTCTCAGCTTTGCGAAATGGATGGGGCTGAGCCAGCACCCAGAGAAGGGGGATTTCTCTGCTGACGTCTGCAGCATCCCCTGGGGCAGGCTGGGCATCCCCAGGGGGGATGGAGCTGGATGTCCCACGCGTGGTTGCTCCCAGATGAGAGACATCCTGACCTTCAGCCCTGGGACCTTGGGTTTTGGCCACCCAGCTTTGATTCCCCTCAGAAGCCTTTATCACTCAAGGAGGAAACCCAAATCCTCTGGGAACTCGGGCTCCTCCAGGCTCGCTGGAGGGAGGGGAGGCATGGTGAGAGAGAGAGAGAGTGAGCAAGCAGAGAGGAAACTTTCTCCAATAAAAAATATTCAGTAGTTTAGAACAAACTTTGCGCTAGCTGAAGGTTTGACCTTCTGTTCTCTCCTAGGAATAAACAAGAGAAGAAGGAGGATCGTATTATTTCGCCGGAAATTTGGAGTGGATCAAACCCCTGCTGCTGTGAGCTCCTGCAATGAATGGCTATGAACAGCATCGTGCATTTCCGCAGAGTGAATTAAACAGCGAGCCTGAGTACTGGCTGTGTTTTAAGAGATGTTTATTTGTCCTCACTGCCTCTCTACAAAGAGTTGCACAAGGACTTACTAAATTTTAACCCCACATTGTTCCTGGGTAAACACTAACCTTTATCCAACCCGAGGAGCGCTCACAGCCCAGATAAGCCCACGTCAGCTCTCGGAGGCACGCAGCCTTCCAGCAGCGCTCCCGGGGCAGCCCGGGGTATCACCACTGCCTGCAGACCCCGGGGCAGACGGATCGTTCCCTATTGCCTGCAGCCCTCTGACAGTTTTCTGCACTTTTTCTGCCAAAAAGTTGTTTGCAAAAAAAAAAAAAAGGTGGGGATGGCTTTTCTCTGCAGAAGTGTAGCTGAGACTAATGTACGACTTGGCTCCCGTCCTCCTCATTTTACATTATGGAAAGGGTGAGAAAACATGAATGCTGGCCAAAGAGCTGTGCTGGGACCCTGCAGCAAGTCGAGTCCTGGGGACAGCCCTGTCCCAAGGTCCCCCGACCCCAGCTGCCATCCCCACGCGGAGCAGTGCTGCGGTGGGAGCGTGTCGCTGGTCCATCCCTCGCCTGCCCTTCCTGCCGGCAGCGATGGACAGAGCGGAGCATCGAGAGCTTCCTCCTCCCAGATTTGCGCTGTCACACCCGGGATCACTGGGTGAGGACACAAAAAAGGCTCAGGGGGGTTCATACCACTGCAGACTGTCTGTCTTTTTGATTTTCAGGCTCTGAACAGCCTGTGCTTTTCGGACCATCCACCGGCATCCAGCAGGGTGAGGAGTGAGGGCTGCACAGCCGTCAGCAGTCAAGTGAGAGCAGCCTGGGGTGCTGGAGTTCTGGGGGGGTGGAAATGGTTTTGCTGCTCGTGATGGAAAGGCTGAGTAACCAGCACGAAAAGCAAAGCCTGGTGCCTTGGCGTGAAAGCCAAGCCAGCTCTCCCTGCCTTACCGGGACCCCCCGAGGAGTCCCCACCTCCCAGCTTTTGGGGGTGTTTGCTCCACCTTGGCGGGGGTGTAGCCACAGGATGCGAGGTGTTGAGTGTGGTTTTCCAAAAAGAAGAAGGATCTGTGCCTTGTAGAAACATTTCTGAACTCGTGTTTGTTCCCTCTCCTGGGTCTGGGCAGAATGTCAAAGCCTGCTCTGAGTTGGAAATATTTTAAGACTAGCACTCACTGGAGACTGAAACAATGGCAATTCTTCAGCTACTGAGGCTTTTATAAAAGGGCTTTTGACATCGAGGCTGCTTAGGTTTGGTGTTTTTTTTTTTTTCTGTAGTTGGTTTTTCTCCCGGAAAGCACTGTGCCAGTGTCTGTGTGCATGTTTGTGCGCACACTTTTGAGTGTGGAAAATAATCCCCCGGCTTTCGGCTGGGGCCAGGAGGGTGTGAATGCCCAGGAGGATGCCCGCAGCCCCACGAGAACGCAGCCAGCTCCGGCAGGGAGGGAGGAAGCGCCGCTCACACGGGATGCCACGCCGCGATGCAGGAAGAAGACATTTTAGAGTAAATGTCAGCTCTTGCGTTTTCAGGGTTTGGGGCTTTTTTTAAACACGTGGGTGGGACTTCTAATGCCCACATGAAGCTGAGACAGTTTCAGTCTCCAGGGCTTATCCAGAAGATTCACACAAACACTATGGAAAGTGTCTCTTTGCTTTGGAGGATGAAAGTTGACGCTGCAGAGATTTTAACCTGGTATTCCAGCAAGGAGCCTCGGTGGTTACTGTGTCATATCTGATAAAGACTAATCAGCCCTCCTTCAGGCACCGTTCAATTCTTGTTTTCATCCGCCTCCCATGCATATTGCGTTATCTGTGATACGCACTCACAGGCAAACCAGCACAAATCCTGCTCAGCTCTGGTCTTCCCTCGACACGAGACCAACAGGCGAGGAAAAGGGTGACAAAGTGCACGACGGACCCCACGACCGGAGCCTTTGCAAACAGCCCAGGCAGCTCCCAACCAGGTCTGCAGCATTGCCTGGAAACCAGCAGTGCCCAGCACCAGTTTGCACTGGTGCAGGGTTGGGATCCCAATGGGGAGTAGGTTTCCCGTTCAGCCCCACCGTCAGCTGCCAGCCTGGCATCCCCCAGACCTTGCCCAGCATCCCCCAGCCCCAGTCCCTGCACCCTGCTTGCGCCATCCCACTGAGTCCCCTCTCCCTGCTCGGTGTCTGCAGCCTCCCCAGCAATTACCCCCGTTGCTGTTTGTTCAGGCGCTGTGGATTTAGCTCTCCAGCCTCGTGCGCAGTGTGTGTATAGGGGAAGATAGATTGCCGCTACTTTCCAGTATAAATCACATTCCTTACAACACTCCAAAGTAGCATTTTCAACCTCAGGGTGCTAATAGGATCCAGCAGGGGAAAGAAATGTCAGCTAAGTAGCAGGCACTGTTTGGAGAGTGCAATGGAGCTGATCCACAGCCCCGGGGCAAAAGGAGCAATCCCGGGGCAAAGGTTAAAGAGTTCAGGAGCACTTCAGCCTACTTAATTGCAACAGGCCTCTTACACAGGCAAGATGGATGGCTCCAGCCGGGCAAGGGGGGTAGAGCGGGGCCAGGAGCATCACCAGCTGCAGGCGGGGACCAAGGCGGAGGGGACGCAATGGAGGGGACCGCAGAGCTCCTCGCCCCTCTGCCCAGGATGCTGCTGGATGGGGAGGTGGTCCGTGCCACACCAGGATCCCCAGCCACCAGCTCTGTCCCCTCTGCTGAGAGCTTGTCCCCAGCCTCGGGCAATAAATGGGAATTTATGACGGAGCAGGGTGATGCCGTGGAGGTTTTGTTGCAAGGGCTCAGCACAGCGCTCATCCGGGCAGCTACAGAACCGGTGGAGAGAATCACTCCAGCTGCCACGGAAAAACCCCCCCAGCTGCCACGGAAATGCTTCTTGCTCTCCTGAAAATCATAAGGAACATTTTAAGGGGAAAGAGGGGGAATTCATTAGTGTTGCATTCTTGTCATTTTCACAGAATTTGTTTTCCGATTGCCTTTTATTTTTAATCTTTGGAATCTGAACATTTTTTGTATCAGCCTCAAGGTGCTTCTGCTGGGAAGGTGCCTCAGATGATATTTTTAGTAGAGTTTTGACTTGTTTTCTGACACACATCTGATAAATGTCATCAAGCGCTGATGTTTTGCATTGCAAAAGGTCTTTTTGAATTATTTTTTTAATCTAAAGAAAAAAAAATAGAATAAAAATATTTCATTCATTTCTCACCAGTGAGGTTTCTACTGTTTCCCTGGTGATAAAAGCACAAGGCTGGATCTTGAGACATATGCATTTAATTCCCAGCTCTACCACAAACCCCCGCGATGACCTTGAACAAGTCGCCTGGGCTCCAATCCATATGGGATGAGATTTTTCTGCTCAAGTTCCTGTTTTGCCTCTTCACTTGGGACAACATCTGAAAAACCCGTTCGCATCCCATGGGCACCCGATTTTCCACCCCATCGCCCACCCATCCCACAGGACCCCACTGGAGGTGCTGCCCTGGGTGGGTGCTCCATCCCCACAACCCAAAACCCACCCGGGCTACCGAGCGAGGGCCGAGGATGCCCTCTCGTGGGCAGAGCCCCCACGGGCAGCCGTGGGTGCCCCAGTCCTGCGCTCCCCCTGCCCCAGCCCGGTGTGGGTACCCCCAGCACCCCGAGCCCGAAGGAATGTCCCCCATCCTCCCGGGGTGCCACCCTGCCACCGGGGCATCACCGAAACTTTTCCAGGGCAAAGCATTCGCCACCTTTTATTGAGCGAGGAGGGTGTCCTGCCCACCTGTAAGAGCAGGGACAGGGGCATCCCT
>NW_010112483.1:18007-19095 GCF_000699245.1 Pterocles gutturalis | reverse complement strand
CTGGTCAGCAGGATGCCCAGGACCACTGCAAAGCAAGCACAGGGCGGGATGTCAGGGAAGGGGGGGTGACGGAGGGGTGACGGCTGGAATAGGGGGGATGCTCTGCCAGCCCCACACCGGGGCCAGGCCCTGTTTGCAGGCTGCAAGGTTTGCTTCGGGGTGGGAGCATCACTGGCTCGATCCAGCACCCCCACGCATCTCCAGCCCCCCTGGGCAGACTCACCGCTCTCTGTCTTAATGCAGAACCGGTGCTTGAAGCCCTGGTGGGAGTGGGAGCAGGTGATCACCTCTGGGTTCGAGCAGCCCATGTCCACGTTTTTGGTGCCAACGATGATGTTGCAGCCGTAACACTGGAGTCCGGACACTAAACAAGAACCATATGAAACACAATTGGATTTTTTTTTTTTTCCAGGGGGAAAAAACTTCAGCTCCTTCCTAGCTGCTCTCTAAGGATGGCTTTGCAGCGCTCTCTGCCTTGCCAAGTCGCATTAACACCGAGCCAGAGCCCGGAGCCGCCTGACACTTGTTTACCCAAGTGGGTCCAAAAAAATATGAAAGCATCTCCCGCTAGAGGTCAGTGCGAAATCAGAGATTAGGTGGAGATTTGCACTGGGATCAAATGGTGGGAACAGGGGAGCTTTGAAACAGGGTTTGTAAAGAGTAGGTGAAACCTCCCGATCACAGACATCACTAAGCCAGGGCTCGGCCACTCCTGGAAACAGCTTTTGGCTGTTTCACCAAATTCCTCCAGTTTCAGCGCCGCCTGTGTTGGAGCCATTCACACCGGAGGGATGGTTTCATCGGCGTGGTTTGGTTTTCTCCCTGAAACATGGTCCTGCTTTTGTCACAGGGTCTATCAAGGAGGCAAAACAACTTAGAAACAGAACAGAAATCCTCATTTGGACCAACTGCGAGCCAACATGCCTGTGGCCCTGGGACAGTGGCGCTGGTGTGTGCCCCCGGAGCTTTTGCACACTTGTACTGGCAGCAGCTCAGTCCTTCCCTGCAGGGTCAGCAACTGCGTCTGAGAATTGCCTGCCCTGGACCAGAACAGGAATTAAGCCATTTCTCAGGTTTCTTTTAAAAAA
>NW_010112483.1:15087-17976 GCF_000699245.1 Pterocles gutturalis | reverse complement strand
TTTGAAAAAAAAAAAAAAAAAAAAAAAAAAAAAGCCTTCAAAGGGTATTCATGTGCACCTTCGACAGGGTTAAAGGCAAACACAGTACCTGATCTCTGCATTGATTAACCACAGCAACAAAAACCCACTTGCCTTCATTTTGTACAAAACATGATCATAGAATCACAGGATCACTGAGTGGTTTGGGTTGGAAGGGACCTTACAGATCGAGTCCCACCCCCTGCCATGGGCAGGGACACCTCCCACCAGCCCAGGTTGCCCAAAGCCTCATCCAGCCTGGCCTTGAACCCCTCCAGGGATGGGGCATCCACAGCTTCTCTGGGCAACCTGGGCCACTGCCTCACCCCCCGCACAATAAAGAATTTCTTCCTAATGTCTAATCTAAATCTCCCCTCTTTCAGCTTAAACATGATGACATTAGCTCCATCCTAAAACCACCAACACATGGCAACGCACAGCTACATCACTTGGGGCAGGAACACCCCAAAATTCATCCTGAGGTTAAATCAGAACTTAACAGCCAGAGTTTAGGGAGGATGCAAACAACCACAACTCCAAAGGACGGGGTACACGCCATACTCTGGGGAGAGCAGCACTTACCCTCTGGGAGGACGAAGACCACAGTCATCAGAGAGAGGATCCCATGGGCACCTCTGGGCATGTGTCCTGAGAGCATGGGGGGGTGGCTTCCAGAGCCCACCCGGGGCTCAGAGGATGGACACCGGTGTTCGGGGAGCGGGCAGAGGCCACTGCTCTTCCCAGCTCTTCCCCTCTGCCCGTGCACGCCGCTTGCTTTTCACCTCCAAAATCTTCCACCAGAATAACGGGAGATGCGGTCCGTGCAGCAGAGATCTGGCTGCTCCCCGCTTCTCCGGCCAGCCCTGTGGCTCCCAGTCTGGTTATGTCGATGCTTAATTCCTCCCTTTTCCTCCTGAGAAATTCTCCGATTCTTTCAGTTCATGCACAGACGTGAGTGCGTATGTGCTACCCTCGGTTATTTCTGTCCTATTTCCTCTGCCCACGATCACTTCCCATTAATACTACTGTGCAGCAGCTCTTGGAGAGAAATTCTCCCTAATCAAGATTTAGTTTTAAATCCACTTCGAAATCCTCTAATTCAGTTGGATTAGGCAGAAGGGGTTTGGGGAGATGTGTGGTTTTACCTTTTTTTTTTTTTTTCTCCTCCTCTTTTTCCTCTCTGAGCTGCCTCATCTTCACAAACGGCCCCACCGGCTTTCTGTGACATATTGTGCTATTTAAAGAGAATAATATTATTAAAGAGAAGCACTCAATTAAATCCAAGGCTCGAGATTCTCTAGCAAAGTACAGCCCTGGGGAGGGCCATGGGGTTAAAGGGAGAACCTGACGGAGGGAGAGGTGGGTTTGAATGTATCACACACATTTGCACACAAGAAAATAGTTGCTTTAAGAAAGCAGCAAGAAGCCAAACGGGGCCAGCACCGGGTTTGTGTCAGCTCTGAAGGGTCCCCGGTTGGGGCTGTTCGGGGCTTGGGAAGGGGGCTGGGGGTGCAGCGGAGGAAAGCACCGAGTCATGATGGCTTTGATCCTGTGGGGCCAGGATCAGACCCACAGCCACGTGAGGCATCGTGGACGTCACTGGCGGCAGGATCAGGCCCCAGACCCCTGCTGGCTCCCCCACGGGTGTCCCCACGAGCAAAGCTCCAGCTCTGAGCGGAGCTCATGGGACTTAGAGAGCTAATGCTTACTAATCAGAGCGCGCGACTGAATGCATGGGATTAAAAAATTAAAATGACAAAATAAGCTGCTTGTGTAGCCCATCCAGCAACTGCCTGCTAGCAGCACCTGAAATCCCCCACCCTGGGCATCCGCTGGGCACCTCCTCTGCCAGACACAGCTCCTGGCCAGGCTGGGGCTTGGACCCAAACTTTGCACAGCATCTTCATCAGCCAGCACGCTCGTTAATGTTTCATAAGGAAGCAGCACAAACTTGTCCAACTACAGGCATCTACAGCTCAGGAGGGGCAATTAGCACCTGGGAGAAGTGCCTCAGTAACGCAGCTCATTTATTCAAATCACTTCAACCACCCACGGCGTCTCGCTTGCCTCAAAACAATGTGATTATAACAAATGCCTAACACAGCAAAGCCCCAAAGCCTCGGGGAGAAGGGATAAAACGCAGGAAATGGGATTGATTTAAACGCGTGCATAAATCAGAGCATTCAATAAGGAGGGAAAACTAACTTTTAATCCCTTAATAAACCATCAGTAGCTGGAAGGGGCGGCCGCTCGTGTGCCTGGAGCTGTGCTGCAGTGATGCTGCAGCTCTGGGCAGCTGGTGGGGGGCCACGCACAAACCGGGGTGCAGCACCAGGTACAGCAGCTCCTTGGCTAGCAGCACGTGGCACCCACTGGCCCTTCCAGCAGGGAACGGAGTGGGAAGCTCCGGGAGAGCTGGTGGGGCCGAGGGTCAGCACCGTGCACAGAACCCAGCATCGGTGGGAGCAGGAGCAGGATGCTGGGGTGGGTGCCCTCCATCACCCCAGCTCCCGGGATGGGTTGGAGGTGCTGCTGTTGCTGATTTAGCCAGATATTTGTTTTGTTCTATTCCATTGGGATGCAGAAGGCAAAAAATCTTTAGATAATAGGGGGGGGGAAAAACAAAACCACCAACCGCTGAGATCGCTTCCACCTCTGGAACAAGTTCTTTTAACTTGTCATTAGCTCTGCTGCAATTCAGAGAGATTTATCAGCCCGGGGGCACCGGGAACACGTTAGGAAACAGCCTTCCTCCCCCTCCCGAGAAAAATTTGATTAGCAAATCCCCCAGTCCACCCGTGTTTCCGCTTAAACCCTCGGGATACCCAGAAAGACGGCTAAACCCTGCGCAGATTAGGCGGGCTCCCCTGG
>NW_010112483.1:0-15018 GCF_000699245.1 Pterocles gutturalis | reverse complement strand
GGGAGGAGCAGCGGCGCCCGCAGCCCCGGAGCCGCACCCGCCCAAAGCGGGACTCGAACCCGGGGAGTCAAAGCGTCCCGCCGCTATTAGAGAGGCGGAAGCAGAAGTGCCATCCCCCGGTCAACGCGCCCGCTGATTGGGTGGGCACCCGTTCGTCAGGGAGAGGTGCGCGGTGGGCGGGGCCTCAGCGCCAACGGCAGGGGGCAGTAGAAGAGGATCGGGCAGCTGCGCGCTGACTGGCTGACGGTGATGAATATATTAAGAACACGGCAAGTACTGCGCGTCTATGATATTTTAACGGGATTTTCAGGGTTTTATGCAGTTATGCGGAAATAAGAGTGAATATATCTTATGGGGATCAGAAGGGGATGTCAAATGAAGAAAGAAGAGAACACGAGTTTTCTGTCACCCTATCCTTCTAAAACGATTTCTGTGGAGGTTTAAATACTAGCGGGCGGGAAACAGCGTTCGTGTTGTAGGAAAGGAGAGAAGGTTAGCACTCCCCTTGATAAGGATGGAAGAGGCCCTAGTGGCCTGTACAACACGCATACGGTTAAGGCACTGCCACCTACTTAGTGGCATCTAACCATGTTTTTTACAGGGTGGGGGAACCCTAAAACAAAAATACCTTCCTCCAGTTTTTTTCACCTAGCAGAGCCTCAGGGTGACAGCTCACCTTCCCTCAGCAGGATGCAACACACTCCAACCCCTACCAGCCTGCACCCAACACAAACAAAGCTGCTTCTCCCCTACCACCGGGCAAGCAGTCATCACAATTAGCCATCAAATTAGACCATCAAACCGCCCCTGACGTGCCAGGCTGGATATAGTCACAGCTAAGCGGAGCTCACGCTGTCAGGCCCCAGCATTATTCCCCAAGTGGGGTACTAGGGACTTAAACACCTTCACTGAGGACAGCTTTCCAGTAGATCCTTTACATCAGAGCTCCTCAGCTTGGGGGAAGAGAATATCCCTGTTCAAGAGATTTCCTTGTGATAGCAGGGCAATCGTCTCCCTTTGTCGTATCTCACTGACTCAGACAACAGGGAAAGCACAGCTGGGCAAGCAAAGCCACTCACACAAACAGTTACATGGGAAGTACTATGCTACAAAACATTATTGAATCTAGGTGAAAACATTTTGCTGGAGTAATCTAACAGCTCCTCCAGCTTGGTACAGCAGCACAATTCACAACTGAAAACTTTCACTGGCCTGGAAGAAACAAACTGAAAAAAATCATGAAGTTAAGAAACTGATGATTTCAGGTGTGATGCTCACCAAGTCTAGAGACAGTGTCCTTTCCTGAGGGTAACGAAATCTCAAGACAGTGATATTATTAATAGCCAATTTAGGACCAGCTCAACATATTTTAAAAAGAAAAGCTATACCTCATGCCTTGCAGCTGTCTCCTTCACTAGGGGTAAAGCAAAGCAGCGGAGAGGTCTGCACTGTCATTCATTTTCAGTTATTATCAAGCACATGAGATCAATACCAAAAAAACTGGATTTTTGCTACACCAGGAACAAGACATCTCTTTGCAGCAGAACCCTTGGAGTGCAATAAAACTTGTTCCTCAGCACTAACTCCTGGATCATCACTCAGCCTGCCCGGCCACTTCTGCAGGGAGAGAGCAGCAGGATTCATTTCCCCTTAAAGGGCTCTGTGACGGCTTGGACTAATGGTGCCTCTGCTGAAGACACCTTCAGTTTAATCTTCTTACTTTAAGCAAATTTTGACTTGAGGTATGCTCCTCTTTTCTTTCTCAACAACAGGTGTAAAGCACCACGCTGCTGCTGCTCCTCCTTCCTTCCTCCTCCTCCAGCAGCTGCTACAGCAATGCTTCCTTGCACAGGTGTTTTTAAGGAAGGCTTCTTTGGACACAGACACTTCACACTAGTGCACTCTTACCACAAGCATACACATAAAATCCCACCTTTTTATTATGGCATATGGTATTTTTTTGGATGTGTAAATACCACATGGGTATGACAAAAAAGGAAATACCAATGCTGAAATAGATACAGAGTCATGCCATTATCAATACAGTTTCATACGATGGATTTTCAAGATACAAAAGTCTGGGGTTTTTTTCTTTTTACATTGAAATAACTTTACAGTGTTCTGTGAGCTTGCTTTATAACCAGAAGAGGAAAAAAAAAAAAAAAAAGTTAAAATATGCTGAGAACAACTACAAGCAGGATTCATTTTAATGGTTAACAGAAGAACTGTAACTTTGCTCTAGAACAGCATCTATTAAACACACATAACAAGAGGTAAGCAACTATACAGAAGGTAAGAGGAGATTTCACCACAGGAGTCAAGGGCAGGAAGAGGGAAATCTGGAACTGCATGGTTTTATTTGGTCACAAAGTTTTGAGCTGAGTGTTTAAAATGAAGCACCCTTAAAGATGCAGTACTCCTAGTTAAAACAATACAGAAACTTCCCAAGAGACTAGAATCTACATTCTGGGAAAAAAAAAAAATTAAAAAATTAGACATTTAAAAAAAATTCCACATATCTCTAGGCTCGTGACTTACTGTTACAAAGTAGACTGGCAGCTCTTCCTGAAGCAGCAACAGCGCCCAGAAGTAATGCCACCATAAGGTACAGTATCTTTGGGGTGTCCAATACAAGGCTGACACTTCTATAATGCGATGTCAGAATGATCCATTTGTCTGCCAAAAGATTAGGCAGGAAAAGGAGACACTGCATCTTTTTTTTTTTTTTTTCCACCACGTTGCCCAGTTCTAGCAAAGAGCTAAGATGTTTTCTTTGGGCCAAGACTAACAGAAACCACTTTATCAAATATTCTTCAGGTTTCCTGCCAAACTGGATTTATTATTCTCATGTGGTTTTTTTAATTTTTTTTTTAAAAACATTTTTTCCTGACAGTCTCTAAAGTGATACTGGAACGTTTAACAGTCACTCTTCCACAGTTTAATTGTTTTGTCGTTTTCTAGTGCCGCTGATGCAATGATGTTTTCTGTTGGGTGACAAGCTGTTGAGATTACAACATCTAAGCAAAAAGAAAAGATACACAAATATCATTATTTACAGCAATGAAATCTGGTTCATAGCAGGCATTTCTGAAAATGAATGTGCATTGCTACTGCGTTTTAAAACAGCTTAGCCAACTTACTGTTTCCTTGTAGCAGAAAGACAAATGCAGTATTCATAAATATTTTCTAACTACTGCTTCTCTGAGAGAGGAAATACTAACAAAAAAGAATTGAGAGTAGTAGTTGGAAAGTGTTTAACAGGTTTCAAAATGCGAGAACTCTCCAGATTCTATTCTTGCTTACTTCACAGGCAAAACTCTTGGCTTATTATGTCAGAGACCACTAATACAAGTGCAGGTCAGGTTTTTTCTTTCCATGTAAGGTATTTCCAACATCCCATTCCATGCTTAGACAGCACTTAATCCTCAGAGCCTTGCTCTGGCCTGAAAACAAACACCTGCTGCCACTGCCCCAACTTAACAGTCCGAATCAATGGTTCTGCAAAGGAATAAGCACGTTACATTCCACAGCACAATTCCTTCTAACCGGTACGGTGAAAGTGCTGCTCTCTCATGGGATTCAGACTGATGCACCCATCAGATGACATCCCAATACAAGCTCAACTCAGCCTTCAGGCATGTGTACAGACACGTACGAGCAGCAGGACACATCAGCCCTTGTCCTCTCAAGAGCTGCAGCTTTGGAAGGTGTTAATAGACAAGCCAAAGTCACTAATATCATGAGTCACTTAAATATCTTGACCAGTTCTGAACTCAAGGAAATCTCTTTTGTAAGCTGCCGTCAAAGTTCTCACGGTGAAAGAATAAACACTTGCAATGCCCATTAAAAACTTCATAGAAAGGAACAAACTCCCAGGGTCCAATTAAGCTTCAGCAGTCAAGAATTTATGGGTCTGACAGTAAAAACTAAACATCAGAGTGAACGTGCTCAAGCTAAGCCCTCGTTACAAGCTGACATGAGGAATATTCCATCAATAAAACCAAAATCCTCATCCACACCTGTGTGTCCTTGTAATTTCTGTACAATCTCTTTTGTCTGAAGGTTCCAAATATAAACCAGGTTGTCTTCTGAACCGGACACGATCCACTGGAAGGACAGAGAAAAGACATAGTTATTTCAATCTTTCTCCTCATCTGTATCTAACTGCTTTTATTCAGTAAACGTTTCACTGTCATCATATGAAAGGGAACTTCCAACATCATAGGACTGCTGGACATGGCTCATGCTCTCTCAGCCTCTATTCAGTGCACACAGGCAGCAGAAAGCTTTGTTCCACGCTGCGTAAGCCCAAGGAGGAAAACTAAAGGAGCAAAAAGGTGCTCAGATGGTCCCGTGCTAGGACTCTGCTGGCTTGTTCCGTCATCTCAACTAGAACACATCAACCTGTTTCTTCTACGATGAAAAGCAGTAAAAACAGCACATGGGTAGAAAGCCTCTCAAATAAACACTAACCTTTCCACCAGTAACGGAGAAATTTGCAAATATGCAGTACTTCTCATTTTTGTGTCCTGTGTATGTCTTCAGGCACTGGAAGGGAAGAGCCACAAGACATAAGCACAGCTGGGAAGCAGGTTTCTCAGTCAAGGACAAACTCTCGTGGCAGAACAGACTAAATATATCTGGCTGTGTTTCCCACCCCACCAACTTATCTAGAGGATGCAGAGGGCATCTCTGCCCCAGAACACTAAACAATTGGGGGGAAAGCCCTACATTTGTCACATTACCACAAAGAGCAACAGCAATTTCATGTTCATAAAAAGAAAAATGCAGAAATACAGCTTTACTTAATGTCCCAGGGATATGCAGGAGCCTAATCACTTTTTTTTTCCCCAAAGGCATCTTCAGTCCTCTTCAGTAAAGGGGTACTAACACTTTTTTCTATAGTACCCATAAAATGTTAAGCACGTTAAAACACACACATGAAATCCAGATTTTCCTATAAGCTTAGTTAAGTCTACATAGTGAGATAGGATTGTTTTTACCTTTCCTTTGCTGTAGTCCCAAAGTTTAAGAGTGCTAGAAAACAGAAAAACAAATATTTTAATTCTTACATTTTTTCATCTGACAATCTCCTAGCAGCAGAAAAAGCTGCTCCACACGAGAGTTCCTACAATCTACAAGGATCACTTTAGCCTGGCTTTGGAATGCAGCTTTAGTTAACCCCAAAGTATCAATTTTACTGCCATGTCATTCATATTCTCCTCCACAAAAAAGGGTGTATTTAAATATTTCCCCACACCTGCCAGTTTCTTTATAAATAATGACCTGACAACCAGGGAAACAATGAGCAGGATAACAAATTACAGTGAGGATAAGGTGGTTTGGCAGACATCCCCCAACTCCCAAAGCATTCAAAAGATTCATCCAGATTTCATTAGACATCTTCCTTCTCCGAGTGAGAAACCCACTAGAATCAGGGATGGCCCTACAAGCTTCTCTGCTTTTCACTGACTCAAAAAGGCTGGTAACAGCCTGTGGTGTCTTTTGTACAAAGATGCTCAGCCAGGGAGGGCATCAACCCCACGACCTAGGAAAGGAAGGTCTCAGGAAAGGAACAGCATCATTACTGCCTGTGAATGGAGATCACAGACCAGCTAATCCCTTAGTAGCTGCGCGGAAATTCTCCAGTTGAATCACTCTCAATACAATCAGCCCACCTGCACCGCTTTTATGCCTTACACACACACAATTATTTATATACTGCAGCCTTTTATAGGCTAGCTTTTCTGTCTCTCTGTTACAATGAATTATATGATTAATAGAAGGAAATGCTGAGGTTTTGAAAGGTACAAGAAGGAATGAATGGGTGGAGTCACTAAGCAGTGCCAAGACTTTAACAAGTCCTGCCTGTGCCATTAGCAAAGCACAACACCTCGCAGGCTTCTTCAGTTTCACAGTATATATGAACTTGTGTAGTTTCATCACAATGATAGCGAAAGAGCAGCAAAATAAAGTTTTATCTGACACTCAAACACTTCAAAGCCTGTGGGTTTGTTGGGTTTTTTTTTTGTTTGGGGGGTTTTTTTTTATGTTTTTTTGTGTGTGTTTTGTTTGGTTGGTTTTTTAAATACTTACTTGTCCAAAGTTGCAGCTAGTATGTATTTGCCATTTGGGGAGAATTTCACAAAAGACACAGGAGGGTTATCATCATCTGCAGTGAAAATAAAAGGAATCAACTTTGTTGTAGTTTTGAACCGCTGCATAGCAAGCCCTACACAGCTGAATGGCAGAAAACTTCGGAAAACTCTCATTTGTCCTTCTACACTACACAGCAATCAAAGCTTAAGTAAGTTTACACTCATGTGAGAGGATAGTTCCTCTCATCGCAATAGATAGGAGGACAACAGGGTATTAACAGAATGGTAGGAAGACAGTAAAACAGAGCTGAAGGAAGCCACTGTTCCAGCAATGATGCAGAATATCTATGTCACAACAGTGAAAAACAGAGCACAAACAAGAAACATTCCTACTTACCAATCAGCGTTTTCAAGCACTGGCCTGATGCTGTATCCCAGATTCGACTATTAAAAACACACAAAAATAATTACTATTCGTTTTGAATTCTTTGTTCATTACAAATACAAAATCATTTTTTTAAATGCAAAAGGTTTGAACAGTGCTGCAGACAAGAAATAACCACTTACCAGAGTCCATCATAGCTACTTGACACTATCAAGGATCCATCACGATTAAAATGCACCTGTAATATTATAGAAGGGGAAAAGTAACTTTAATGATGTTCACAAAGATCACATTTTTAAGTCCCGCTGAAAGTACTTATCTTCCATTACTGACACTGCAATTTGCGTGGATAGAAGTGGAAAGTCAACACAACACACAAACAATAGGGGCGAGTTTGGACGGGTAACATCATCAAACCCAAGATTCTTTCCCCCCCAGTTTGTCTATCATAATTATAAAGAGGAACAGATGTTAACTAGAGCTGCTTATTCAAGCATGGGGGACTGGCATACATGTTTCTTCAGAAGCTAAGAACACACACACACAGATACTCTGTTCAGACAGCGTTAGCTGCTTGAATGGTATCAAACCTAGGGATAGCACCTTATAATTTTAACGGCATGGAATTTAACCTCATATGTAGCCACGTGTATGTTTAAAGGTCAATTTATTCCCTTGAACTACATCTCAAAATGCTGCTATTTTAAAGAATAATTGCTACTAATGTACATTTGTAAGTGTGAAATGGGTGTATCATGTTACAACAGCCATGGTTTAGCACATCTAAGGCTCAAGATTTTTTCAGTTTCCTTTATTTAAAAAATATTAAGTGCCAAACACCTTCTGGATTTCCTTCATGGATGGATATGATGTATTCCAAGCTCCTTTCACTTATTAAATGAATGAGATTTGACACAGAGTACTATGGAACTACCCTGCTCTGGACTTCAGTAATACCTTGGACAACACGGGAGTAACAGCTCTACAGGCTGTTCTCTGATCCTCAAACAACCACAGATCTGTGTCCCAGCATCAGACTGCGAGACTGGCACACCACTGCTCACTGCTCCCATTAACACCACAGACCAAAATCCATATCCATCTTACAGAAACACTGTTCATTTCATCCTCATCGAGCAGTCACCACTGGGAAATCAACCCCAGTCCTTCCACTACACTGCATAAGGGCCTGATAATAAGAGTTAGAGCATAAACCCACTTCTCTACAAACAGAGGCAGGAAGCAGCTCTGCTAAACAAAATAAACATGTTAGCGTGTTCATTTATCGGAAGGGACTTACAGCTGAGACTGGGTCAGAATGAGCAGGCAACGTCTTGAGGCACTTTCCTGTTTTCACATCCCATATCCTCACGCTTTCGTCAAACTGAAGATTGAAGAAATGCACAAGGTGGTTTAATGATGCACCTATTCAAGGCATGCAAGGTGTTACAGCTTGACTAGATGCACAGCTGCACTGCAGCTGCATCAGAAAACCCAGGACACAGGCACCACCCAGGGCAAAAACAACAGACTGGGAACACAGCTCCCAACTCTCCATCTCCAAGCAGAAAACCAGTTCTGCTCAATATCTTTATTCACGATCTGGACAAGGGGATTGAGTGCATCCTTGGTAAATTTGCAGACAACCCCAAGTCGGGTGGGAGTGCTAATCTGGCCAAGGGTAGGAAGGCTCTGCAGAGGGATCTGGACAGGCTGGATCGATGGTTAGAGTCAAACCCTATGAGATTCACCAAGGCCAAGGGCTAGATCCTGCACTTGGGTCACAACAACCCCATGCAACGGTACAGGCTTGGGGAAGAGTGGCTGGAAAGCTGCCGGGCAGATAAGGACCTGGGGTTTTGGGTCCCTCTCCACAAGAAAGACATTCAGGTGCCGGAGCACGTCTGAAGGGCAACAAAGCTGGTGAAGTTGCACCAGTGGAGGTTTAGAGTGGAAAGTAGGAAAAATTTCTTCATCTAAAAGGTTGTTGAGCACTGGAACAGGCTGCCCAGGGAAGTGGTGGAGTCATTGTTCCTGGAAGTATCTAAAACACACGTGGATGTGGCACTTAGGGACCTGGTTTGGTGGTGGGCTTGGCAGTACTAGGTTAACGGCTGGACTCCATCATCTTAAAGGTCCTTTCCAACCTAAATGACTCAGTAATTGAGGATGGGTTAAGGGCTTGTGTCCCCAAGCAAAGGCAGCAGTGACACTCCACAGTTCCTCTGACTACAAGCTGTGTTTGAGAAGGAGGGCAGAGAACTGAAATGGGAAGGGGTTGTGGCTGGTACCTCCTGCTCTAGCCCCTGGTAATGTGGTTAGCATAATTAACGCCATTTTAGAAGGCAAGCAGCCATTCTCTGTGACTGAGCAGGTCACCTATTTGTTCACTTTCCCTCACTATCAGACCCTGAAGGTCCTGTGAACCAAGGAGATAAACCAAACAGATTTCTTCTTCCTTTCCCTATAGGCCCCATGATTCCTTGGCACCAGGATGGTTACTCCCTTCCTCGCTGGCCTTGAAGGTCCCAGACACCCAGCCAACCCGGTGCTGGTGGTCACCCCATCCCAGAACAGGGAAACGTAACAGTACACAGAGCACCGTCTACAAAATCAAGCAGTTACAAGTCCTAAGCGGGGAACCTGGACCAGAACTGCTGCTGGACAGTGGAGACCAAGACCCCCTCAGTAGCCAGGGACACCCCCAGTCATCTCCTTCCTCTGAGGAGCGAGTGACTCGCATGCTTTTATGACTTTTGAGTCTAGATTACGACTGGCATACTGATACAGCAAACCACGATCTGACCCGATGTGCAGAGGGTCCAGGTGATTAGAACACTTTAAGTTAGGATCTAGGTGATCAGATATTGTGAGTTGTGTTATAAATTCTGTATTATGCTACTTACAAATGGTACTACACTGATTCTGCTTGTAGAAACCCTGTGCCATTCTAATAAATTCTGTGCTATATTAATCATAATATCCTGTTAAGAAAATAAAGCTTTAATTGTAACGATTTAGTACCATCATCATTCTGCCAAGGATACCTAAAAGAACCTGTCTGTCCCCTTAGTGTCAGGTGACAGGTGTGCAGCACTCGTTTTGCAAAAAGAAAAAAAAAAAAAAAGAATCACTTACTGATCCCGAAACGATGAGATTTGACTGCGGGTTGAAGTTGCAGCAGAAAACGTAGTTACTGTGCCCTTTCAATGTCTTCAAGCACTTACCCTGAAACAAGATTTAGCAGAATTCAATACACAGCATCCTTCACAGCCATAAATGCATTCAGACAAGCCTCATTAAGGTTAATCACTGTGCAGCACGCAAAGAAACCATCTCTAAACCCCACATTTAGATGGGCAGAGGACCAGCTACAGCAGAACTACAGGAAAGACAAAAAGCCACATTTTTAATGACTGCAGCCAAGTTGCAAACCCTTTGGGCAACTCAGGAGAGTCAAGCTGTTTAACATACCTAACAAAAATTCAACCAAAGTATCCAGTTCTCATTGTAATCGCAGAAAAGGAAGGGGGAGAGAAGCAAAGACAAGTGAAGCTATAAGTTACAAGTAGGTTCCATCTGAGAGGCTGCTTTCAGAAATTAAGCCTGCAGCTCGTTAAGCACTCTCAGAAGATAACCAGACGACTCATACTACTCAGAATCACCCCCTTTCCAAAAGCAGACACCATAACTCTCATCCTCACAGCCCATTCAACCAGCAGCTCATTATAAATAATAAAGAGCGAGTATTACTCAAAGAGGAGCCAGTGCTTAAAACTCTCCTTGTCTCACCATAGCACATGAAAGGCTGTCTCTCAGAGGAGTATGAGTTAAGACACCAATGCTGGGGAGAAAGAAGGTAAATTAAGAGTTTCTGCCCTTACCGAGCTTACATCCCATATTTTGAGGGTTTTATCATCGGAGGCAGAGACAAGAAGGTTGGAATCTGATGACCAAGCAACATCAGAGATACCCTAAAACAAAGGAAAACAATCCTCTTCTCAGCTGGTTGTTCACTGACACAGGAAAATGGGAAACACAGACCGCATATTATACTCAAAACTGAAGCTTGAAAGAAAATTCAGCATTGAGAGTTGAGAATTCACTGTTTTGACTAAGTTAGGAGCCCCTTCGACACTTATTCATTTTAAGCTGAGCCGTGTACTCCAAAAACATTAACAGCTTGTTCACATAGCTCTTACTGTGGCCACCAACACCCTTTCTTGGAATTCACAAACAGTATGCTACATAAACTAATCTGAATAAGTGGCTTCTCTCATGACAAATGGCTTGCTCTTTACGGTCTGAGTCCCTAAAGGCTGGAAAAGAACAAGACTCTACGGTTTTTTCTTTTGGTCAATCTTCATTTTTGCTTATGAAACCAGCATGTATGAAAAACTTTAGAAAACAAAACCAAAGGGGTTTGGAGTTCGTGTTTTCTTTAGAAATTTGCAGAATGAGTAAGTGTTGTGTTTATGTAGGCAAACCCACAAGAAAAATTCAGTCTCCTTAAAAGGCAAGCCATTCTGATTCGTAGAAAAAGGAAAAATGGAACAGGACACAGTGTTAACAGTTTACAGGGGGTTTCACCCAAGAACGCACTGCCCCGTGTCCGAGGCTGGTGCTCCTGAAACGGGGAGACTCCAGAAAATGGCTCAGGCAGTGTGTGTGCAGGTACTCCACTATCAGCCTGTGCTTCAAACAGATTTCCAGCCTGAGCTGGTATTACTTCAGCAATTCCAGTCGCAGGCTGTTGCACAGGACTGTATAAACAAAGCAGCACAAGACGAGACTGAAGAACAAGTCTTCTGCACAAGTCTAACTAACCATGGAAATTTCCGGAAGAGGAAAAGAAAGCAAAATTCTTTACAAGTAAATTTGTATTCAAGTGCAGAGTCATCTCCTCATACTTACCAGTTTATGACCAGATATTGTTTTTTCAAACTTGCCATCATATGCTCCCCAAATTTTAATGAGTTTGTCAGCAGCTGGAAAAGAATGGGGCAGTTAAGAGAGTAACAGCACTAAGAGATACAGCTGTCCCTTCCAGGTGGAAAGCAATACGTTAATTACGTCTCTGCAAACAGGGGGCAGTTCTCCCTCCCCACGCAGACCCAAGTGTATAAGGCAATATGCAATTGGTAAAGAACAGCTTTGTACACGCCAAGCTGCAGCAGCTGAGATTACATAAACTGCCTGGAATGCACCGAGTCTCCAACCGCTTTAGTTTCTGTGATGACAACTTGGATTTCTACTTTTGTTTTAGATTGCCAGTGGTAAAAGTAGTACTGTTCCATGAGGACAGCTGAAATGCTTTTGCCCAAGAACAAAAATTACACCACAAGCTGGACTGAATTAATGCCTGCAAAAACCCAAACTTATTATCCATGTTAACGTGCAAAACACGCCAGAGAAAAAGGCTGATCTTTGCCAGAGGCAGAGGTTGGAAAACGTGGGTGGGGGAGTGAGGGGACTTTCATGAGGACACTTGAACATAAAAAATAATTTATATATGGCACACTGCTCTGGTCTCATTAAGCAACTTGCAGTTAAGCCAAGGACTCAAGTGATTCCTATGTCTGTAAGATGTTCCAGGGGCCCTCACCATGATATTAAAAAATGTTCTTCTTTCCAGTTGCCCTTTCCTTATACATGGCTCCTCTCTGATCACTGAGGGTCATATAAACACATTTCCAAAGGAAAGCTGTCTAGCAATGTTGGCTACCAAAAGAATTTTAGGAAATACTAAAGCTGACAGGCAGAGGACTTGATCTACTACTTAAGAGAGCAAACAGTGAAACACTATTTGTAACAACCTTCTGCACATTTCACTGGGGTAATCAAAGGCTCTGACTTATTAGACATCACAGGCACACAGCACATACCACACTCTGCAGTTCAGTCTAGCAGCACAAAACTACCTTCCTTACTTCCCAGACCCAAGCTTTTGCCTGCAGATGCCGTGCACAATAATTTCAAAGCTTAAGCGATGTCTTTAGTGATACAGAAAAGCACAAGGGTTTCATTTGCACAGGAAAATAATCTTGTTTGCTTTTGCCCATTTGCTCAGTACAGAAAGCTGAACAGGTGAGGACTCTCCAACTTGGCAATGCACAGAATATCCAGTGTTCAAAGTAACAGAACCCAAAAAGCTTAAAGCAGATTATCTCCAAGACTGAGAGCTTTGGTATTGTTCCTTCAAAGCAAAATCATGACACTACATCCCTCCTCCATCTGTAAGGAAGGAGGGAACACTGAAGAAGGTAACACTAAAGACAGGCAGTTCTCTGAGGCCTCCATTTGCGTGTTTGAGATGAGATAAAAAGAAAGCAATACTCACAGGAGCTGGCCAGCCACTCTCCATTAGGACTAAACTTTACTGATGAGACTGCCTTCGTATGTCCCGCTAATGTGAACTTTAGAGCATAGTTTGGTTTTACTGGTGCAGGCTGTAAGAGAAATACATAGAAATGAGTTTAATAAATTCCAAATTTAGCATCTCACTGACAGGTTCTGTATCAGACTGGGTCAGTACACAGCAATGGACTGTGTTCATGTTCAGCATAATAGAGATTCCAGTCTTCCCATTTGTTTTCCCCTCTCCAAATTCAAAAAACAACAGAAAAAAACAAACACCCTTGCTGTCTGGGGCCAGCAATGCCTTACTGCTGCATGCACAACACCAAGTCATCCTCAGTATGAACTTCATTCAAGCCAAGAAGAAAAGGTGAGAGTTATCTAAAAGTCCAACCAAAAGGTGCTTGGTAGCTCGAAATAATACTCTTGGTACCAATTTGCGAAGTGCTTAAGTGTTTGCAGTTTTCATTTTTATCATGAATTATATCACAGGCCAATTCCTCCATATCCCTAAAATCCCATTTTTTTCCCCTCACTCTTTGCAAAGACTTCATGGTTACACAATAACATCTCCACTGAGCGTCTACAGGCTTCAAAGAATCTGAACGACTGCTTCCCCACTTTGCACATAAGATCACAGATTCACCAACTCTCCAGTCACCTCTGGGCATTCCAAGGATACAAACAACTTGCCTTTTTAACGCCCAGAGTGACAAGAAGTATTTCATTAGCAAGAACTTCCACTAAACCAAAAAAAACAACACCCCTAGCACAAAAGAGAGGCTGTACTCCATTTGCTTTTCCCATAAAATCCTCAGCACTTTTTCAGCTCAAGAAGCAGAAATCTGGAGAAGTTCTTCATCTCCATGAGAATTCAACTCTCTGATTCTGGTTTGCCTGTTGAGCACGCAGGTAGCTGCCGTGCAGATGTACAGGGATATCGCCCAGAGCCCCGCACACACCTTGCTCTGATTGGTCGAGGAGGAAGGAGTAGATTGTGTTTTGGTGGATTCTGCATCTGGCTTCTTTTCTTCTGTTGCCATGGTTCTCAAACTGGCAAATGAGACTTATGGTGCTTGAAGGGGAGAATGAATGTGCTGCTTCAAAAGGCAGCCCTCGCCCCGGAGAGGAGAGCAGCACTGAAATGAAAACCTGCAAGAAAAACAAAATATTCTCATTAGCTGTCAAAAAGATTCTCAGCGGACAGAAGAATGGGACTAGCCTAACTGCAGGTCACCAGAAACCAGGATGAAAAGCCATGGTCTGCATCTGGTTAGCAACACAGCAGGATGTTAGGCCTCCAGACCTGCTGATGGGCAAGAGCAAGGACCCAAGCCACGGCCTTTTATCACTTCTTACAAAGCTTCTTCCCCACTCTGCTTCATTCCGAACAGAAATAAAGCAGAGCAGCTTTTAGGTGCCGTGGGGTCTTCCTATCACATTCCCCACAATACTTCTAAGTAGTGCTTACTACACAGTAAACACAACGGTTCGTACAAAAGGTGGAACAGCCCAGGGGCTTTCTTTCAGATTTATTAAGGCACAGAATACATGATCATAATGAACACAAAAAATAACAGGCGCTTCCAAAGCTTTCAACCCTACTAGGTTCATTGCATCTAGGAATTCAAGTATTTCAGCCTTGTATTTCCCTCCTAAATGCTTTGAGCATCAAATCACCCCCTTCTCTGCCCAAGACTTTCACCCGACTGAAAGGCAGCCTTGTATCAGTCTCACCAGACTCGCTTTCTGTAACAAAACCTGACGGACTGCTGTGCCAGCGCTCGGCAATCAGGGCTGATGCTGCAGAGGGAACAATCTCCATTGCAGCTCAGCTACATTTCAGCTCAGGAACAGCACAACCTCCAGCTCACGCTGCAAGGATTTGTCTTCAAAGTACGCTTGTGATATCCCACCACCACTATCATTCTTTTTGTGCTGGTGGCAGCAGATTCGGGAGCATTTGCTCTTCCAGCGATTACTGGCATTGTAAGCATCTCCTTTTCGGGAGGGGAAGCGAGGGCGCCCAGCAAAGCATGAGGAGTTGCCCGTCTGCTTTCACAGCGTGGATAAATCACTGGTGCCAACAATACGAAATTAAAGTTTTCTCTAATGCACATCAGATTCTTTTCATCTGGAACTCATCTGGGAACTTCAGCGAGCACAATCCCTCCTGCT
>NW_010112482.1:72248-75239 GCF_000699245.1 Pterocles gutturalis | reverse complement strand
CGAGCCAAGGGCTAACCCACCACATTTTTCTCTGTTCAACTTTTGGTGGAATATGAACATTGTGCAGTCAATTACTCCAGAGCAAGGTGCTTAACATTGCTGTGCCTAATTCAGGTAATATGACCCAGAGGGGCTGCGGGAGGCAGACACACACACCCACACATGCACACGGAGCTCCTTTCTCCCTGCTAGCTCAGGCATTCTGACTGAGGTTGGCTTTAAGCATTTCTACTGGATTTCCTCCCACCATAAATACTACTTGTCTGTTCAGATAGACTAGATCTAATTTAGTGTAATTTTTCATAAAACGTTCACACTTTGTTGTTCAAGCATCAGATTCCTGCAGAACTCTGAACAGATTGTCTACTGTCTTTAGGACTTTTCAACCTAGCTCAGTACTAAAGAAAAAATGTAAACTTATCTACTGGAGTTGCTATGATACCAGTTCAAGCTTTCATCTCTTGATTTTATTATATCCTCTGTAGTATCTCAAGTGCCAGAAGTCAGAATTTGTTGTACAGATGATTTGGGTCTGCTGATATGTTTAAAACTATATCTTATATCCAAAAGCATATTCTCCAGTTTCAGTAGCTTTATTTTAAAAAACCTGTTGTTTATAAACCATTGAAGGACAGGAAATATTCTTTTTAAAGAATGTTTTAGTATGCCATATTAAAATAATGAATGTATGTTTTCTTTTCTTGTAACTTCATGGTTCAACAATGGAAGCTTGTTAACATAAATGCTTGTGTGTTTCAAGTGAAAGAATCATAGAATCATTTAGGTTCAAAAAGACCTTTAAGTCTACCATAAACCTAACACTGACAAGTCCCACCTTAAAAGTAATGCTGCCAAGTCCACCACTAAGCCATGTCCCTAAGCACCATGTCTACATGTCCTTTAAATACCTCCAGGGATGGTGACTCCACCACTTCCCTGGGAAGCCTGTGCCAATGCATCAACCCTTTCCATGAAGAAATTTTTCCTAATATCCAATCTAAACCTCCCCTGGGGCAACTTGAAGCCATTTCCTATTGTCCTATTGCTTGATACCAGGGAAAAGAGACTGGACGCCCACCTTGCTACAGCCTCTTTTCAGGTAGTTGTAGAGAGTGATAAGGTCTCCCCTCAGCCTCCTTTTCTCCAGACTAAACAACCCCAGTTCCCTCAGCCACTCCTCATAAGATTTGTGCTCTAGACCCTTCACCAGCTTCGTTGTCCTTCTTTGGATGCAGTCCAGCACCTTAATGTCCTTCTTGTAATGAGGGTCCCAAAACTGATCACAGTATTTGAGGTTCCAAAGCACAAACATGAGTCTAATATTGCAAAAGAAAGCCAAAGAATCATGGTATTCGTGTTATCTGCCATATCTCTTTGATGATGTTCACGGTATGCAAAGTTTAAGCTGAGGGAAAGCTGAATCAAGAGAGGTCTGAATGTTGGTCCTAGAGGAATAGAAGCCAGCTGAACTTATGAGTCTCTTTGGAGACAGGGAGATTTATAGTTTAAAAAGAGAAAATGAAAGACATGACAGCATTCGTGAGAGAGGAGTTCATCTGTCTGCAGAAAGAGTGGGATAGTGCTGACCAAGTAAAACCTATTCTATCTCAGCTGACAGAACTCTTCATATAGAAGAAATTATCTTTGACAAACTACTAAAAAGGAACAGTAAAATGGGATGGAAAACAGACCTGGAAATGGTCTTTAAAAGGAAATTTTAAAAAATGTGTAGAAATAAGTATCTATTTTAGAAAAAATACATGGTCTTTAAAGACAAAATCACTCAGCTGCTGTAATATGCATAAATGATAAGGCTTAATCAACCTTCATAACTTAGTTAAACCTTTAATACTCTATTAGTTAATAACAAATATCAGAATAAAGTTTTAATATATAAGCTGTATGATTTTTCTATTTTTGAAGTTTCTAAAACAATCCTTGCTCATATTGTCCAACAGCATTAGTATACCTTATGAACCCTATAGAACAGGTTTCACAGACAGAGCAGACTGAAATTTTCATGAGTTCTGTCAGATTCATGGTTATGAGTTCCCAGTAGAAGCTACAATACTAACAGAAAACATGTAAGTTTTAACCAGCTCCTGCAAATTCTTCTGCTGCCTGCTGTTTAGAGTTTACTATCACATAATCTTGACCAGCATACAAAATGGGATGTGCAATAATATCTCATTTAGTTCTCTAATCTCTGAATATCAAAGGACTTAAGAATTCAACTGGCACAGTAGTGTAGAAATGGTTAAAAATACTTTTGGTAGGTGCTGTTGTAGACCTGACATTTGCAGGCCCTGGTCCTTATGAGGGACTTTAACTACCCCAATATCTGCTGGAGGGACAACACAGCAGGGCATAAACAAGCCAGGAGCTTTCTGGAGAGTGTCAACAACAACAAGTAACAGAAGTGCCAACAATGAGAGCAGCTCTGCTGGACCTCATACTTACAAACAAGGAAGGTCTTTGCTGGGGATGTGAAGGCTGAAGGCAGCCTTTGCTGCACTGACCATGATTTGGTGGGATTCAGGATCCCAGGAAGGAGCAGGGCAAAAAGCAAGATCACAAGCCTGGACTTCAGGAAAACAGAATTTGGCCTCTGCAGGGATCTGCTTGAAAAAGTCCCAAGAGCCTTGGAGAGAAGAAGGGTCTGAGAAAGCTGGTTGATATTTAAGTATCACCTTGATTTTGAGAAAAAGGTTCCAGTATTTCACAGAGTCCCTTAATTTCTTATAATGAAAACACTGCATATTCCCAGCACTCTGTGTTTCCTGCTGGGTGCCTTTCATGAACTGTAAACCTTTCCCCAGTACTTTTACTCTTCAGAAATAACCTCCCAAATTTAGACATATATTACTACTAAAGTAATCACATCTTGTTCCACATCTGTGTTGGAAAATGAGAGCACAGTAACATACTCTGGATAACATGTAACCAAGTGAAGCAACAGCTGGACGAAGTGGAAAGCTATGACTTCCTGCT